>NW_024609846.1:121696420-121755258 GCF_016920785.2 Ixodes scapularis
TAGTATGTACAGTTTCTGTAGAATGTCCGTTTTTTTTTGTTTGTTTTTTTTCGAGCTTGGACTGGGAGTGGGGAGCCCTTGGAAGCCACATTGTGTGACAAAGGTCATTCAGGGCGAAGTTTGAGGAAGCAGATTGTAGCTTTGTAAGTCCTTCGTTCAAACTAGCCCCCTCACGCACACACACACAGACATAAAAAAATTTTTAAAAATCCTGCTTAGGGTACCTACTCGCAGCCCGTAGGAGAACCAGAACCGAAGAATGCCTAAAGCGGATACAAAACATAATAAAGGCAGTTGAAATATTTCCCCATTTCCCCTACGTGGTCTTTGTGACAAGTTCGAGTTGAGAAGTGGTCGGGGCGATCTCTTCCGCTAATGAATACTACACATGATCCGTTTCAAATCCTGGAGCTGCTGCTCCTTTGTATAACATGCGAGCTCATCCATATGTGAATAATAAAATGAACGACGCAAACTTTGAGCGACAACCCTTGCTCAAGCTTAACAAGATCTAGAACCCCCTCCGCCCCCCCCCCCCCCCCCCCCCACACACACACTGCCGAACGCCCACATCATTAAACGTCTTCAAACGAATTCTATGCTTGTGTCCGCATCGTGAAGGTGCAACGACCACGAAGAGGGAGCCAGTTTTTCTTCTTGAGTACTTGTGCAAATGTGCAACATAGGTTGGAAGTAGTTCATTGTTACGAGCGCTAAAGATGTGCCTTCACACAATAAAGTAATTGGAAAAGTAACGATTACTTCTTTAAGTAATGTCCAATTACTTTTGCCGTCGAGTAATCAAGTAATCTAATCGAATACTTTTTAGCCAAGAGTAATAGTAATTGTAATCGACTACTTTTTTTTAGTAACGTGTACAAGACTGATTGGAGATAACTGAACGTTTTCCAAAAGCGAACCTTCTGTTATTCGGAGATTTCAACTTTCCCAACATAAGCTGGTCAAGTCTAACAGCCGATGCATCACGTGATTCTCGCGAGTTTCTGGAACTATGTTTGCTTTTTAATCTAACCCAGGTCGTTTTGAGCCCAACCCGCGGGGATAACATCCTTGACCTTGTACTCACGTCCTCCCCTGATCTTGTTCGATTCGTTACCTACAGCAATGGATTCAGTGACCATAAACTTTTGCACATCTCGCTGTCCCTTCCCATTTTGGTGAAGATGCCTGTCAAAAAGGTGATACGGGACTACGGTAGAGCAGATTTCGTGTCAATGAACAGAAATTTGACCACTTTCTTGCAGTCGTACCAAATCCATTTTAATCTAAGGAGTGTGAATGACAACTGGATTTTATATAAAAATGAATTGAATGACCTTATTCAGGCATTTGTACCTACTCTGCGGATCCGAAGTGATGGTTGCCAGCCCTGGTATAACAAAAGACTCAAATCACTTGGCAATAAGAAAAAACGCCTCTTTCGCAGAGCAAGACTGACCAGCTGTTCAAATATTTGGGAGAAGTATTATAATTGCCTTAAGGATTATATTCATCTAATAAAAGCTTTCAATCAGGACATTCCAACTATCCTTCAGGACAACCCCAAAAAGTTTTGGAATATAATCACGTCCAAAAACAACAATGATATCATTCAACTTGTCGATGAGGGTGGCAACCCAGTTGAGGAAAAAATGTGCTCAGAGGTAATGAATACCTTTTTCGCATCCATCTTCACGGACGAGTGTCCTTTAAATGTGCCTGAGCCCGCTGTTCACTACGAGCCCATGACCCCTATCAACGTTTCATCAGCCGGTATTGCCACTCTTATCGATGGGCTCAAGCTTTCATCATCCTCAGGGTCAGATAACATATCATCGAAGATTCTGAAAAATACTAAGATTGTATCTAGTGATATTTTGCAACTGATATTTAATCAGTCACTATCCGAAGGTTGCCTCCCATCCGATTGGAAAGTAGGTAGGATTGTTCCAGTCCACAAAAGGGATGATCGTTCCTTGCCTTCTAACTATCGTCCCATTTCACTAACTTCCGTTCCATCTAAACTTCTTGAACATATCATTTATTCGCATATAATGTCGCATTTAGATTACAATTACTTCTTCTACCATCACCAACATGTCTTTCGCAAAGGTTACTCTTGTGAGACGCAACTCTTTGAATTTACACATGACCTTCATTGCAGCCTTCAATCTCGCAACGAAACAGACGCAATATTTTTAGACTTCTCCAAGGCATTTGATCGTGTCCCACATATTCGTTTAATCTCTAAACTTTCTCGCCTTCATTTAGACCCCCACGTCTTAATGTGCATACGTAATTTTCTTGACTCGCGAACGCAGTACACAGTCTTAAATGGGTACGAATCTGATTTAATTAATGTCACATCTGGCGTGCCCCAGGGCACAGTCCTTGGGCCTCTTCTTTTTCTAATGTTTATTAATGACCTTCCAAATTCTATTTCTTCTCACATACGTGTTTTTGCAGACGACTGTGTTCTATATCGCGAGATCACTTCACCTAATGACCGCAAACTCATCCAAAATGACCTAGATAATATATCTCAGTGGTGTAACACCTGGTTGATGCCACTAAATAAATCTAAAGGCAAATTAATCCACTTTTCTCGTAAAAGAGTTCCTTCCTCCTTCTAGTATGTGCTGGGCGACGAGATCATTGAAGAAGTCGATAGGTATAAATATCTCGGTGTCGTACTAACTTCCGATATGACATGGATTAATCACATTAACACAATTTCTTCGGACACAGCAAGGACCCTTGGTTACATCCGGCGTTGCTTGAATGCTGCTCCTCCAAAGCTTAGGAAACTTGCATACGAAACCTTCATCCGACCAAAATTGGAATATGCATCTACAATATGGAATCCGCACCAAAATTACTTAATCACCCGACTGGAAGCAATTCAAAACCGAGCAACCCGCTACATTTGATCAAACTATGACTATAAAAACAGTGTCTCTGCCATGAAAACGAGCCTAAATTTACTAACTCTGGAGGTACGCCGCAAGGTTGCACGTCTTTGCTTACTCCATAAACTTTACCACTACCATCCCACTGTTCAAAGCTCATTCCTGCGCACTCCCGCACGGTCATCTCGTCGGCTCAATAACTCTTACAATTTTCAACGTATATCGGGTTCCAGTAATGCCTTTAACAAATCATTTCTCCCACTAACAATTGTGGACTGGAACAGTCTTCCAGAATCGCTCATTACAATAACTGACCCTGTGGTTTTCAAAGCTCCATCATGTCGTATTTTTCCACACCAAGTTAAGTTTTTTTAGCTACGTTGCACGAGTGTGCGTTGTTATGTAATTTTTTTTTTTTTTTCATTTCTTGTATAATTTCTTGTGTTGCCCCCTCCTTATGTAATGTTCTCGACAGAGGACCCTTAAGGATTAATAAATTAAATGAAATGAGAACTTAAGTGAAACAGAGGAACGTAACAATAATAAAAGACGTAAAAGGAAAAAAAAAAGTATTTTCTTGTGTTCGGCCTATCTGAAGCATATGCATGGACTGTATGAGTCACTCGTAAAAAATGCGTATTGCAGACTGGGAAGAAATCTAAAGACGTGCGACTTGCTCTGGGTATAGTACACGGCCGTATACTCGAGGTATTAGAAAGGTAATTGAGTCACTTCCTGCCTAGGCGGAAAGGAAGTTTAAACTATTATACGACATTTGCCACAAAGCGACATGTTATTATAATTGTACTACCTGGTCCTCAAAGGGGAAATTAACACAAAAGTGGTAAGCAGCCTGGATATGCGAAATAAAGTCAACTACTTCAAGAAATTCCGCCACATTCGGAATGCACGGCGCAAGTATATACTGTCGCGCTGGGCAGGTTTCCACAGCCCAGACGGTGCCAGCGAGGGTCTCAAAATGGTGGCGGCCGGGAAGACCTTCATGGAAAGGTCCGAGAAACGCGTATATGATCGGTGCCAGACGCAAATGTACGCGAATTACTGTTTTGTCAAAAATATCAGACGGCGAGTTTTGGCGTGGCTTAAGTGTACAGATAGACAACCGAAGTTTGTTAACGCAGTCGAAATAAAGCACAGAAGTAAACGTGACAGCGAGTTCTTGAAACTTCAGAAACGAAGGCAAGGCTTTGTACACCAAAAACATGAATGCCAGCTCTGTAGAAATTGCCTCCGAGACTCTTGCGTAGCATTGTATTTGAGCGAGTCGGTACTTAATAATAATAAACAAAACAGAAAAAAAAAGAACACAGGCAGAAACGCGCGCACAGGGAGAAGGGGAAGAAACACATACAGACACAACGCTGCGTGTTCCTGTGTTCTTTCGTGTCCTTTCACTTATTTCTTGCTCGGTTGCCTGCGGGGGAAAAGGCGACGAAGATCGTTTGCCCGCAAAACAGTAACCGTAACTGGAAACGGACTACTATACCCGACGTGATTATAAGGGAATTCTGCTTGGTTGGTTTTACTGCCCCCCCCCCCCCCCCCCTCCCCCTTCGTGCGGGCACAATGTCCCCCCTCGCCGCTGTCCGCGTGGGAGAGCGTCCACTGAGTGGGCCTAATTAACCGACTCGCGCGGAGAGACTCGCTTCTGCGAAGGCTCACACGAGACCGCTTTGACGACGCTGTCGCCCCAGGACGGAACTTAAATAACCTCCCCTGTATACGTGGAAGGTAAAGAAGCCTCGCACACTTTCCCCGCTGCTGGAAGCTTCTTGGAGCCCTCCTCTCGAGTGGTCGGCCAACTCTTGCGCACTGTCTCGAAACGTGTTTTAGAGATGTTGGTTCCGAGGTGGTTAAGGTCGATTTATATCCTATATAATGCCTGGATTCGACGAACGAGGCCAAGCGGAACGCGCGGAGCAATCATTGGTTTCCCGCCGAGCGTGGGCTTCGCTCCGGCCAATTAAATTCGCGCGTTTGGACTTTTGAGACGTGTTAAAGTTGCGTCGAACTCTGAACGTAAAGTCTCGTTCAGGCATCCTATAATCTTGGCTGATCTTAATGTTTGGTGATATTTCTTTACCGCGTTCTCGCGTACGCTCCTATTGAGATTCAGATTTAGGAGCACCCCCGAAAGCGACGACGTATACCTGAACCAAACCATCGAGCGCTGTGCCAAGCTACGCAGCCGCACTCACACTAGGCATTCGCTGCAGACAGGATGGCAGAAATATCTGCGAAGATGCCTCCGACATCTTCGAAGCATCTCTGCTCCACGCATATGTATATGCACGTATGCTTCGAAAATATCTGCAGTTTTTGTACGACCAATGTGGAGGGACCGCCGTACAAAGAAGAGACATGCCGCACACAGCGTTCGCGGACCGTGTTTTGTGTGATGTATCAGCAGTGTTCCTGCGGCTTTAGGAGAATACACTGATAGCATCGGTCACCTGGGCTAATCGGGTGTGGCCCAACTTGTCGAAAGCCAGCTCGTCGACAGCTAACTCGTCGGCGGCCCATTTGTCGAATAGGCAAATTCGTCGTACGGGCAACCCCTTTGAAGGAAAGCTCGTCGAAGAGGCCAACCGGTCGCCGCTATTTCAAAGCCGTAATATATTATTTTTCTCCTGAAATTTTAAAGCAAATCTTGCCTTATAGTAAAGCGTAATATCGCCGCACGGCAATAGACCTCCAGTGTGCTCTTTCTTGTCGAACATAACAACTTGCAGCTTTCACCGTTTGCAATGGGCGACGATCAAACGTCGCGCGTGTATCACTGGGGAGCATGTTAACCTACCCTGCCCAACCGTTCACGCCGCTTCGCGGCAACATTCTACGACGGCTCATTTTAAAAAGTAATAAAACAAACAAGCAAAATGACGATCCCGAAATGGACATTTCTCAACTTGCCTCGAGCTACTCTCCTGCCTTCGCCATCTTCTCGTTTTCCTTTCCGTCTTGTAACCTAAGAAGTGCGCTATCCCTACTCCATACACAAATAAAGATTTAGGTCAAATGGTGACAGGAAGGAACCACGAACTTTTACCTCGGAGCGTCATTCAATTCACCCATTCGACGAACCGCCCTTCGACAGATTGCTCCTTTCGACAGGTTGCCCTTCGACAAATTTCCCTATTACGAAATGGCCTATTCGACGAATTGGCTTAGACATGTTGACTTTCGACGAGTTGGCCGGATTCCGGGCTAATCGTTGGCGATGACTCTCCCAGCGTGATCCTTTTGTCATGGCCGCTGTCTCCCCTCGCCATCCTCGTCACTTCGCGCTACTTTCATGTCTGTCCTTGTCCTTGTCGTCTTCGATCGAGTTTTTACATTAAAAAGGGGTACCCACATGCGAGCTATTAGTATTTATGTAGTGCGTTACTCAGGCCCCAAGCACACCAGAGACCCCTTTTCGTGCAGGACGACGCGACCTTCTTCAAACTCTCAAAACAACTTCATAAACATCTGGCCCGCGGGCGAGGGCGTTCTCCGAGCTGTGCATGGCAGTAGCGTCTTGGAAAGGGTCCCGTTTCGTTCTCCGTATATAAGAGGGAGTGCGGAACAGATGTCCATTGTCTAAATGAGAGCCGTGCCACCGGCGTGACACCATGCATCGAGCGCCACGCGGACGCTGACGTGAGCGGCGTTCCAATTAACCGCGGGACAAGCGTGTACAGGCGTGAACGGCGCGGAACTGCGACTGGACCAATTCGCATTCTGTACGCCCAGCAGGAGCGGAGGGCGTCCCATGGCTGTAACGAATTCGGTCGCTCGCGCTGATCTGGCCGCCGCCGCTTTGCCCGCCGTAAAAACGCTCCACTCCAGAGCCGGAGAGTCGCGTATGCTTTGTGAGCCAGGTTGTATATAAGAATGGCGTCCGGAGTTGTTTATATTTTCTCGGTGATGTACCTTGACTCAATTCATTATTGATATATTATTATATACAGAAAAATTTAATTAAAGTTTTTACTTAATTTGGTAACACTCACCACTGAATTGCCTCATTTGTGGAGTTGTGTTTTATGAAATATGTTAATCGTTATTCGGGGTGTCGGCGACCGAGTGGGCTAGCGCACACCAGCTCGGAGCACGTGAAGCGAAAGCTTGCGCTGCAGAACCCAGGAATCCTGGGTTCAATCCCCACCCATACCCGTTTCGATCTGGACGAGCATCGAATACCGCGCGCGCGCGGTCGTGTATCACTACTGCGTGGTGCACGTTAAAGACCCCAGCAGTGATTTCCCTACACCTCCCCCCCCCCCCCCCCCCACCCTTTACGGGGGTGTACTCCTGCCTTGTTTTTCTGAAAGCACCCCTTTAATTTGCAACGACTGCTGTATTCTCAATGGCCCCCCCCCCCCCTCCCATAAAATTTAGACCCCCCCTCCCCTACAAAAATATGTATGGACGTCCTATGTCCATACTGTTGCCGTTCTATTACCTCTTTGTCCATCCTATGGATTCCTGTAGACAGTACTTAGACCGTCTATGTACCATTGGTTTGCCACAGAATGGACGCAAAAACGCTATAGAGATCTTCGCGAAAGAAAGAGTTTTTCGTTCCTTCCTATTTCCGTTCTATGGTCCCGGTGAGTCTATGGTCATCCTATTGCCTCTCTATGGTGTGAGCTATATATTGGGGCATTAACAAAGTGATGCCGGGTAGACGTTTTCTTTAGGTGTAGCGAGGTGTCCGAGTGAAAGAGTTGTTAATTAAGTTCCGGGTATCAATATGTTACATTGATGTCTAGAGGCATATCCAACCTCAGGGTGTACTCATTGTGGAGATGGAAGTGTTTACTATGTGCCGGAATAATGTTTTTACTTTCTCAGTGGGAGGTAGGTATATGTGGGTCGCTGCGGCCCCCGTAGATATTCGCAACTTTCACAACCCATAGTGGGCGCACTGGTGCCTATCAAAATTGCGGTCATCTGGATGATCGTCGTTACAAAGCGGTATACTAGGCTGGGTCTGCGCGCGACGCGTAAGTAATTGTAGTTTTGCTATATACGCGCAGTATCATAGACTTACTTTATTTTTTTTTTCACGTCAGAAAAGTGTAGGCAAGCCATTTTATTATGATGCCTATCATCCAGGAGCTAGGGAGTGCGATTCTCACACCGCGGTACCACCATCGCTTAAAGTGGCTTCTCTATGGACCCCGTAGGGACTCCGTGCAGACCCTGTATGGCTTCTCTGCAGACTCCATAAGGAGCCCGTGTAGACCCTGTATGGCTTCCCTGTGGACCCTGTATGGCTTCCCTGTGAACCCCTTACGTACTCCCTATAGACCTTGTATGGCTTCTTGGCAGATCCCTAAGGACCCTACACTCTTTAAAATGACTTTTACAGAGCACGTTTTTGCGTAACAACAAATGGGGAAAAGCTCTTTTTGTAGAACCCTTTATTGGAGATCAGTACAAACTGACAAGAGCGTGATGTTTGCATGCACTTTTAGCTTACAGGGTTTTGCGGCACAATTAATATTTTTTTTTTTTACAGCCACGCCTCACCGGCGACTTCAGGTAGCGCGTCCCGACTTGGGTGCGTCCAAACTTCGGTGGCAATTCGCGGCGTGTCGGCCTGGGAGACGGGGTTGGCATCCCTGAAACCCCTCTTCTACCCTATATGTTTCGGCGCCAAAGTGGCCGATTAAAGCCAAAGCAGAACAGACACATGCTGCCGAATATCGATAGTCCCAAACCAACACACGCAGTCGTGCAGTTGTCCGAGTGGCCGCTGCGGGTGGAATGGTGGCGTTGGGATCGCAATTAGTTTGGTTTTTGAGTACAGATCGGTGCCACTTTTTCAGAGCAAGCTCTTTAGCAGTTTCCCAACTGAGTTGCTCTAGAAACGTTGGTCGGTGCGGACCCCATAGCAGACCCCCTGCAGACTGAGTGGCTCCTCTGCGGACCCTGTAGCGACTCCCTGTAGAGCTTGTATGGCTTTTCTGCAGACCCCATGAAGACCCTGTGTAAACCTTGTATGGCTTTTCTGTGGACTCCCTAGGGACTCCTTGTAGACATCGTATGGGTTTTCTACAGGCACCCTATAGACACCGTGAAGACACTGTGTAGACACCCTATAGAGTCTCTATAGACTCTATATGGCGCCTTGCCATAGAGAGGGTATAGGATGACCACACATCATCCATAGAATAGGACGTCCATAGAACGTCCGTTGGCCAATATTCTATAGGGCAGCCATAGGACGACTTCACGGAGGCAACAGAGGTCGTAATCCGCCTATAGATGCCTTTTGTCCTTCCTATGGACGCTGGTCTATAGAACGTCCTAGAAGTGTCCATACATATTTTTGTAAGGGCTCCTTAATTTCAATTCCTGGGGAAACCCCTGGACCCCATAGCGGTTGCATTGTACCGGCTAAAAAATTTCACATCTATAGCTGAGACACCAGACGCCCATTGAGGTTGACTAACTTCCGGCTGTATAAACAGACAATTTTATTATTATTGATTGCTATTCACGCCACGATCACTGTTAGCAACAACAAGTCATCGCCAGAGTTCTTTGGTTTTTCTCAGTTTTGAAGGACTGTCATGAAAACTACGATTGTGGTGGAAAGTTCTCAGTTGTAGAACTAACCTGCTAGATATGTCCACAACTTGAAGAGACCAATTGCGACCGAATTGCAGAAGTTTTACACATTCTATAGACGGCCCATATCTTTCCATCGAAAGTCGTTTTTGTGGAAACACGTTTCTTGGACAACTTCGTATCAAACCATGTTTGTAGACACACGTTTCGTCGATAATTTAACGTTTCGTGGCAACTCGCTTCCAGGATACATACTCTTGCGACGTTTCGTTGAGAGCATATTTATTTTACTAAGTGGATTGGATTGGGGGGATACTGGCTTCATTTAGTTCGCCGGAATAATAGCGGGGCTATTGCGAAGTCATCCCGACGGCTCCGAGAGAGCGAAAACAAATAAACCAATATCACCAGCCAGTTTCGCCGCCACTGCCGCGATGCGATGCATGGAGGGCACTTTATTCCTTCTGTGCGTGCGACAACTTCGCTGAAGCTGCGGGTGCAGAGCACGACAAGACACGAGGTGTCTCGTGTGCTGCCACCTGCATCCTGTTAACAGAAAGTTATGGCGGCTTCACGCGTCGAACTCTTGAAGAAACCGGTGTACAGGGAGTATTCACTGGACGCCATATTTGTGGGTGCTGTTTAGAGCGCATGCTCGGAACGAGCTCACATCAATAGGCTACTAAGTCCGGCACTCTTGATGGTGCGGAATGCATGCACGTTGCAAAAGAACTGTGGAAGCTCGCCGTCAGCACGCGCTCATGCAGCATTCGCGCACACAGCTATGGTCGCCAGTGAATACTCCCTATTCGCGAGGCCCTAATCCTATTCGCGACGAGAAGTATGGGTATCGCCTCCTGGTGGAATTGTTTCGCAACCCAGAGTGAGGAAAATTCAACTTCCTCTGCTGGTGCATGCACGTGCAATGTCAAGCTTCTATGTATGGAAATTAAAACATAACAGCGTGGGATACCACGTGCACTATTCGGAGTGAGGAAAACAGCAGCGCCCCGAGCTTCCCGCCGCAAATATAGCTTTCCAAAAAAGAGCGTGTGGCCGGTGCCATCTTGAGTGTTCGTGCGTATGGCGCGCGCTTTGCTCGCTTTCCGAAGCGACGAACACGCACGTGCTGGGCTGTGAAGATCGCATGCTGGACTGTGATTTTGTAAACATTGAAAAGGTCTATTAGTGGCGAGATGTTTCGGTGGCGCCCTCGTTTGGTTAACTTTCGTGACGTCATCACCTTGTGAACAACAAGTTAGATGGTGTTTGTAATAGGCATGGTGGAAGCCTGAAATCATTGCGCTCTCAAAGCAACACTGCCAACACCGTCAAAATTGAAGTTCTTGCATTACTCTTATTTCCGTCGATGAAACATCCGTTCCTGACGTCATAGTCAGCATTCGGCCAATTGTGGTGGGCCGACCACAGCGACGCTTTCGATCGCTCACGTCGCCAATAGGCTTCCAAACAAACCGCGCTACGCGCTGCCCGATCCATGCACCACGCCTCGTCGGAAACGCCAAGGTTTCGACAAGCTACACTCTTAGAAAAAAGGGTACGGATAGTCCTCCCTTACGGGAGGAACGGTCTTGTAACCTATGTTCCTTTAGAAAGGGAGAAACCTTCGTCCCTGAAGCAGGGGAGCAAAGTTCCACCGTCGCTTGCATCTCAATATGGCGGCCCCGAATCGAGCAAATCGAGCCCAATAAGGCTTAACGAGGACGCAACGTCTCTTGTACGGGACGAGACTAGCAGCAAATGAAAGCGTAACACGAGCTTTCCGCAAACTGTGTTTATTTCCGAAGCCAGACTCCCCCCACATGCAGGTACAGAAACCTGCGTTTCGAAAGCAGTTACTCAGTCTTCTCGTCGACAGCACTGCGATGTTAAACGGAGACAACCGATACCTAGTTACTTCGCGCACTTTGCGTCTTACCTTTGGTGTTCCTCGAGTCACAATTCCTTCATCAACCGCACATCACGGAGAAGGGCAAACTCACTCCGCGAAACCAAAAGCCGCTCTCGAAAGAACGAACTCGAAGCCGCTGTTTATCGCGTAGCGTGATAGGTTAAATCGCTAGCCACCAGATGGCGGGGTCAAGCAGAGTAATTGCAAGTAGCTAGGCTAGGTGGCGCTAGGTATCGCCCAATTCATGTTCTACAAAAAATAATTTGCTTCTCTCAGGCCACTACTGTGTTTGAGGACCCTCTACCATACACACATGACACCCATACACTTATTACAAGCATCATGTGAACCTACATTAAGCACATGCACTGCACACACAAATATCAACACAACGGAACACCACACTAACCCGAACACTACATCCGTGCTCTGCGTTTCCGTCTTTTATACTGGTCGTTTTGAACGTGCGGAACTTTTCGGTGACTCCCTAAGCAATAAAAAATATTTCCAGCATGTTGATTTTTTCCCTGCAATGTCATACCTCTGAGAGTATTTTGAATGGCTCAGGGGTTGAATCTCTTATTAAAAAGTAAACGCTCAATCATGCCGTAATTATTTGAAAGCCAATGAATCAAGCCGCTCCAATGCGGTTCGAAGCCATGAGTTTGTTTCCCCACACGGCAAGTCGTAGCTCGTATTTCTATTTGTGCTGTTCGCGCAAAGCTGCAATTGCCGTTTGAATTAATCTCTGTAGAGCGGATATTCAGTCAGCTGGAAGTGATGCTTCACGGACTGTGAAATTGCTTTTCGATCAACTTGAATGCAGTCAAAGCCGCGACTTGCGGCAGGTGTTAAGTGTACGGAACTACGCCGTGGCGAGCGCGAAAACTTCTAGCGCTCATCCCAGCGCTCCACGGAGGGCAGTTTCTCCAGCAACCGTAGTATAATTAAACAGCAAAATAAAGGGTAGCTTTTTTTTTTTTTTTGATTTTACCTACTATTGTTTTTAATGCCGAAATTCCATACTGTAAATATACGCACTTTACGTCACGATTTCGTACTGTTCAGTCCTTGCCCCTGGGCGCAATCGCTGTCGGGGACGAGACAATTCCGACAGTCACATTGGCCACTGTACGATAGGAGCTTCTACTGTTCAGACCAGCGTTCCAACATGACTATCCGCACGTTGATCGATTGCACGTAATCCCTCAAGTGGTATTAAACTTTTTAATGTAAAGCGGATTGTCAACCTGCGACACACCGCCCCCTCCGATCACAACCCGACCGGCGGCATCAATGTTTACGATCTCATCTTCTTGTTACACCACTGATACGCGAACACATGGTCACATCGGCGATAATTCCAGCCTTCTGTTCACAACCCAACACTGTCATCACGATGTTGCAGCTATGTTGCTGACACGCACAAACACAAAACCACGTTGAACGCCGGTTGCACTCGGCATCGGAAAACAGAACCGAACTCAGGGGGGAAGGCACCCATGCAGCCGGCAGCAAAGCCTGCCCGCCTGCCTGTCTTGGACGCAGTTCCTGCAGTTTCCATAACGTCGAAAACGTCGACACAGTTCCGCGTGCTTTCGCTACTGTAGTGACTGTAGTCTGTAGTGCTGGAGCCTGCAGTGGCTGTAGTTCCGTCGTTCTGTGCCGCGCGAGTCACGCAATCCGGAGACGGCCATCCCCCAGTGTACGTGGCGCTGCTGGCACTGCTCCGAACTTCGCTGTTTCTAGCGGCTTCGTTTGCTCGTTTGATAAAATTAGTGATAAAAACGTCAATGCAACCGAAATGTTCTGGACGTTTAAACTAGAAGACGGAATTACAGGCGGTCTTCGCTGTTGCTGGAGCTCAATCAACTCAACAGCTATTTATTAAACAACGTGCGCGACCTGCTCGAAAAACGAAACCGAAAGACGATGAGTCGGGAGGGCGAAAGCTTTCTCCCGTCTGCCTGGAGAAGGAGAAAAACATTTCGCTCCTCCCTTTTTCTCGTGTCCGCTTGGGGGCGCGTCGGTAGAAGGGAGGAAGGCGCGCCGTTGCTACTTTTTTCCTCCATTTTTTCTTAGAGTGTAGAATGTCATTGATGCGAGCGGCCGGGGGTGATGTGCACGGAAAAAGGCTATTAACAAAACGTTGGCTGTGTCGATCAGACATGCACACGTTAAGCAAAAAAAGTAACTAAATACGGTTACTCGTTACTAGCTGGAAAAATAACGAAATACGTAATTCGTTATCGATTCTCAGAAGGAACGCGGGTATTGCCTCAAAAGTAACGAGTTAGTTTTCTCTTTACTTTGTAGGCCAAATACGCAACTGCTTTTGTTTCATGGTTTATTGTTCTCTTTTCATTTTTTCGCAGCACACAGTAGCTGCCTTTCGATTTTTTCAACAGTTACGTTTCCCCGCTTCCTTGAAAATACATCTCCGGCGACGCTGAAGAGTCGTTCCACTGACGCGATCGAAGGAACGGCAGTGTTGTGCTTCAGGAAGAGCTGGTAAAACTGGAATTACATGCTCTCTTTTGTTCTCTCCCTCTGCTTCTAAAGTTCCAAGTTTTCAATGGGTTCTGTGCCTGCCTGCGTTGGCAACACACGGGTTTGCTTTCGGTACACGATTCTAGAAGGTTCAACCAACGAACCTTATTGTGTTTGCTGTGTGAAGGACATTCCCAGCTGTAGAGTTCGACTGGCGTGTTCAGCGATAAACGTTGCTATACTGACACACTGTTTAATTTTTACAACGAAGCTGTTCATGGCTATAGGGTTCCGTGGATATTTCGTGTGCGTCAACAAAAACTCATCTCCCGAATTTGATGCAAAATCGATTCATTTTGTGCAAAAGCTAATTCGTCTCATCACTTAGATATCCATTTTCAGTGGATTAGTTATCAAGGGGCACAATTTTCAAGATCAATAGACTCTTAGGTAGATAATAAAGTTTTCTCAAAGATTTGCCGCTGTGCGACCCGCGTCGGCCATGTCTACGCTCGCACCGCCCTCTCTTTGTCGTCGTTGAGCCCGCTCGCGTGCCTAGTTTCCCTCCCGTCCGCCCTCCCGGTTTGGCGGTCCCGTCGACCATGTCTACTTTCCGCTGGGTGGCGGTCCCGTCGCGAATGTCTAGTTTCCTCCGGCTCTTCGGGGCGGGTCTGTGTCGTGCGCTAAACAGCTTCGCTGCTCATCCAGCTCCACAGAGTGGAATGGCTCATGATTTTTTATACAAGGCTGTTTAAACGCTGTTGTACAGGTAAAAACAAAATGCCGTTACTCGTTACTTGGCCTTAAAAATAACTAAGTATGTTACGCGTTCCTTTCTAGAAAAGTAACTGAGTACGTTACTCGTTACCGAAATAAATAGCTAAGTAGAAGTAACTCGTTACTAGTAACGCGTTACGTACATGTCTGGTGTCGATGAAACGAACGCGCGCGGGAGTCTTTCGGACGAAACGAACTGTCGAAACGTTTTCCGACGAACTTATTGCCGCTGCGCTTATAAGGGAGGCACTCACTTGAACGAATGTCGTTTTAGCGAACGCCCACGTTTCACCGAACGAGACTTTAGCGAATAGTCGGACGCCGCGAAGCGGCGTTTTCGGGTGGGCCAAGTGGGTTCACATTTTTGTAATGAGCCGCCGCATGCTGTCGCCGCGAAGCGTCGTAAAGCGCAGCGTGGCGGATGGGTTGACGCGCGCCCCCGTTATTCGCTAAAACGTCGATTCGCTCAAATGTCGCTGTTCACTAAAACGTCATTCGCTCTTGTGATATGGACCCGCGCTTATGAGAAGTATATACTCAGAATAACTCTATGTGGCGCAGATTGTGGAATCATTTATTTTCGGATTCATAACCACGGTGAGTCGGCAGTCCCGCCGTTATACTCTCATTAATTAGTTGCTGATTATGTAGTGAACGCTTCGCTGAGGGAGACCGAACGTCGCGGGGAGGCACTCATTTGATCGAATGACGTTTAGCGAACGCCCACGTTTCACCGAATGACACTTTAGCGAATAGTCGGACGCCGCAAAGCGGCGTTTTTGGGGTGGGCCAAATGGGTTCAAATTTTTGTAATGAGCCGCCGCAGACTGTCGCCGCCAAGCGGCGTAAAGCGCAGCGCGGCGGATGGGTTAACGCGCGCCCCCGTTATTCGCTAAAACGTCGATTCGCTCAAAAGTCGCTGTTCGCTAAAATGTCATTCGCTCATGTGATATGGACCCGTAGGAATAAAAATCGCGCGTGCGCCGTGTGTAAGGAAATATCGACGCGCGTTTCGCACTCAAAATGCTTGACCGAATACCGACCAAACCCCAGTATGCCACCTCGGCTCCATAGAACGCTGCAATGACCGCCTTCATAAGCGTCGCCATTTTGTGTACTGGGCTGTGGAACGCGTTCTGGGCATGCGCAACAGCTCTGCGGAATACCAGATGCCACGCGTATCTCCACCGCTCAGTGGCTTACCATTTTTTACATGGGTGATGAGCGCTGGAAAGCTGTATTTCTGGACGATGCATTATTCCTTGAATTAGGTCAAATTAAAAGTGACCACTGCGAACGTTCTTTCTCAACCGGTCTTATTTCGTGGCAACCGGGGAAGGTCTTCTCATATTTACAGGGGTGCAGTGTTGTTCACGTTCCTCAAAAAAAGGAACGAAAGCTCGTTCCTCGTTCCTTCTGATTTTTGGAACGCGTTCCCGTTACAAGTTCCATCTGTGAGAAAGGAACTCGTTCCCGTTACAGTTTAAAAAATGGAACGTATCGTTACATATTCGTTACATTTGTACTTTGCTAATTACTATATTTAGTTAAATCAAGCAGAGTTTTTTTTTTTTATCTAACCCATTAGTAGTCAACATACGAGTTTGTCTGTCGTTATGGAAGGGCAACAGGAGAAGAAAACAAGCGGAAGCAGGGTTTCATTTGTTGATACATTCAACTTAAAAATCTCAGCTTTTAACCATATTCATGTTTGAGGTGGACGATTCAGACGAGCCGAATGTACTTTTACCCAACATTGTATGAGCGTTTTACAACAACCTCACGCGTTTCAATTCAACAAAGTCCCTTGTTCGAACTTAACAACAGTTGCTTCTCGATATTGCTGTCCGCAAGACGAGCAAGTCGAGGAGAGGGTAGGGCTTTTGGAAGGTCAGTCTTAAAAACTACAAATTCTTTGTAAGGTTGGCTTTGTTGTTCATTTTGAAGGTGGGGGACAAGAGAAGAAATAAAGGTTACTTTTTTTGTGTGTATGTGTATCTTTTAAGTGACCAATGTTCGGGATACAAGGGTGTGTTCGATGTCTAGCAGTCGATCTTGTTGTATCTGTAGGTCTCGTTATGGAAGTTCAGAAGTGGCTGTAGTCGGCCTTAAATTTCTGGGTGTATGAGGATTCGTGGAACCAAAGAAAGTAGCTGAGTTTGAAACAACCCTCTTTCTTTGTTTTTCCTACGACTAAAGCCCTTGCTTTTTGTACCACAGTTTCGGGCACTCAAAAACGAATCAATGTCCACCAGCTCTCCTGCACCCGAAACTGTTAGCAAGCGAGGACCACACAAAAGAATTCATAAGATTTCTAGCCAAAAAGGTGACGAGATCCTGCACTTCGTAAAGATATTGTTTTTGTCCTTTCAAAATTTCCCTGTTCGGAACAAAATAAATTACCCCACTGGACGAAAAAAAGGAACGCCGTTACTCTTTCCGTTCCAGTAAAAATGTAACGCGTTCCCGTTCCAGTTCCACCCATGAAAAATGGAACGGCGGTGTTCCTTCGTTCCTCCTAGAAGGAACGCGTTCCAGGAACGCCGTTCCTTGGAACGCCGTTCCGTGCAACACTGCAGGGGTGGTCTTCCCGACGCAAAGACGAACGTTCGTTGCTCGAGTGAGCGCGTACGGCCCCAGCACCGAGTCGCGTGCGGCGGGCGCATCGCGTCGGCGGACCCCGTGGGCGCGGGCTCCGTCGGCGTCGGCGGCCGAGCTCAAAGGGGCTTTGTGGCCGGCTGCTCGCTCGGAACGGATCGCCGCGCAGCAGCGGCCGTGGCGGCGTCAACACAGCGCCGAGCGCGAGCAGACACGACCGAACAAAAGGCCTGCCGCGAAAGTGAGTTTTCAAAGAGCGGCGCCGATGCATCAACCGGCCCTGACAGGGGCCGCCGCTGCATCGTCCGCCGGTGCAGTCCCCGCGCAGAAACGAAGCCGCCGGGCGTCCCAGTGCAATTGGCTTCCTTCCGGCGAGGGTCCTTCCTCGCGCCGCCTGTCCGGCCCAAAGCCGCCGCCGCTCATCATCGACGCCAGCCGAGCGAGACCGGCGCTTCGAGGACGCTCGCCGGGCTCCGACAGACGCGCCGTGCCCGTATCGCGCGGCTGTCGGTATGGTGCCTGGAACGCGTCTCCGGCTGTGTTTACCGCGCGTGCTCCAATCTGGTCCCTCGATTTCCGCCCGATGACGTCATGGGAGTGTAATGCTGTTGCCGATCCTGAAGGTGGCACAGCAGCGAAGGTGGATGCGGCTGCAGACGCCTGTTCCGCTGCAGGTCACCCTCCAGCTCGAGAGACCATTGAAGCTTTGTGGAGCAGGAGTTGGGTTGCTGGGTTGCCGTGACGACAGCGAAATCCGCGTTCGCTCGTGCTTTTAGCCGCAACTTTTACGACCGACCGCCAGGAACGTGGCGTTCAGTCGGGGCCGCCGTTCAACCGCGCTCTCGCGCGATTGAACGGCGGCACTGCATGCGTAGGGCCGGGACAAAATCCTGGCCAAGGTACTGAACGGCCTGGGACCCGACGCTCAAGAGCAGTTGGCCCACTTGTTCAGTTGCATATGCTGCGAAGATAACCCGATCCCCACTGACTGTAGGCGCGGTCGGGTAACCTTCATCCCTAAAACAAAAAATTGGAAACAACCAGCTCTTGCATGACTACCGACCGCTCACCGTCACGGCAGTTGCATACAGAGTATTCGCGGCTATCATCAACTGGCGGATCACAGCACGGGCTGAGGAAGCCGGAGTGTTTACAGAACTGCAGAACGGGTTTCGAGTTGGCCGGCGGTTGGACGAAAACCTGTCTACTTTGACCCAATGCATCGAGATAGCGCGAGCGGAGAGGCGACCTCTGATATGCTGCTTTCTGGACATTGCTAAAGCTTATGATTGCGTCCCTCACCTAATGCTGCTGGAAAGGCTGAGACACCTTAATATGCCCCGAACATGGGTGAGGTTGATCCGTCGGTTATACGACGGCAATGTTGTGACGACATCCTTTAATTGTGTGACATCAGGTGAGGTCACAGTTGGAAAAGGTTTACGACAGGGCTCTCCGTTGTCGCCGACGGTATATATGCTATATGCCTCTAGCATGGAAAAGGCCATTGAAGACTCTGGCATTGGTTTCACTCTGGAACACCGTCAACATGGTGATATTGTTGCGTGGCGACTCCCTGGCCTTGCCTATGCTGATGGCCGACAGTGTGAAAGACATAAGGGGGTTGCTGGTCGCCTGTGAAACTGCAG
This sequence comes from Ixodes scapularis, assembly GCF_016920785.2. Lineage (NCBI taxonomy): Eukaryota > Metazoa > Arthropoda > Arachnida > Ixodida > Ixodidae > Ixodes > Ixodes scapularis. The sequence goes on from NW_024609846.1 coordinate 121,715,341, forward strand.
CGGATCACTTCCAACTACGCTTCAATGCTGGCAAGTCAGCGACAGTCATCATTTCTGGCGAGGAGTGTAATGATCGCTCATCCTGCAAGGCTCAGCCATACCTCTTCACACCTAGGGTGCCTTCATGTGCGCTTTGCTTGGGGTGATGACATCTGGCCATTTTGTTTCGAACGCTTATTTTTATTTTTTGTTCTCAAGCACGTGAAAGAGCGTGTCCCTGCACGCGCTCGTGGCGCTGACTGTGCTACAGCGACATTTTGTTTCCTGCGATTTCTTTGTATTTTTCCTGTGAGCACGTGCTGTCGGCATCGGGTACTACAAACGATGGCATCACCCTAAACAGAAGGACATTGAGGCACTCTATTCACACCTGTCGTGTCTTGGTATAACACTTTTAATTACATACTAAGGAGCCGCATTTCGGCATACAATGGGAGTCCGGTTACAATAGCGGCAACGTCGTGGTCATAGCGGTCTTGCTTAGACCAATGTGCTCTCACGCACAGGGTTGCTCGAATGAATATACGTATACAGCTGAACACAACAACTCCTCCCTTCTTAAATTACAAGTCCAACTTAATGGGTAGGCGCCGAACACGCTGGGGTCGAATCTTGGGTGTCGCGCACACGGTTGGCGACGACTTGTCGGGCACAACATTAAATCTGGCCGGTGTTGACGCATCCGCTGGATGGACGACGCTTCTCGTGGCTGCCTGTGAAGTCTCTTTATGTCCTGGCACTTCCGGCCTCTCTGGAGATCCTGGGTTCAATTGTGGTTCATCTCGAGTAGGCTGATTTTCCAAGGGTTTTGGATGTGGTGTGGATTCAATAACTCTTGAATCGCGAAGCTGGTCAATATGTCGGCGCCATACCGCATCACCTACCTGCACTTCGTTGGATACTGGCCAGTTACGACATTTGATTTTTCCTCCGATCCGCTCTTGATTTCCTGTGTAATCTCTTACGGAGACTAACCGCCGAATTCAGAAACCTCACTCAAACTACACTCAAACTGAAGGGCCCCTCCACTTCCTCAAGGAAGGCGCGAGGGCCGGCGCTGGCCAATCGCGAGGACGGATCCGCCGTCGCGATTGGCCAGCGCTGCCCTCGCGCCTTCTTTGAGGAAGTGGAGGGGCCCTTCAGTTTGAGTGTAGTTTGAGTGAGGTATCTGAATTCGGCGGTAAGTCTCCCTGCCAATATGAACGAGTTCTCGTCGGCAGTTCAACAGTGTTCTCTCCTGGCCTTGAAGTTGCCGCTGCACTGGGTCACTTTGAAGTAGTGACAGACGAGTGCGAAGTTCCCGTCCCATGAACAGTTTTGCAGGGGTCTCCCCAGTGACTGTGTGAGGTGTCGTGCGATACTTGAGCAAAAATGTTGCCACACACTTGTATAGACTTCCCTCTTCCTTCATGGACTTCAAGCTGTTTTTCAGTGTCTGAACCAATCTTTCCGCAGACCCATTCGTTGCGGGGTGGTAAGGAGCTGAAAATGTGTGTTGCACACCATTTGCCTTGAGGAACTCTGAAAACTCCTTCGATGCAAATTCAGGTCCGTTGTCGCTGACAACTCTGGTGGGTAGCCTGTTTCTGGAGAAGATTGCACGGAGAACTTCTATGGTATGTGTGGCGGTTGTGCTGTTCATGATCATACCTCCGGCCACCGCGAGTAAGCGTCCATGACGACTAGGAACATTTTATTCATGAATGGTGCAGCAAAGTCGACGTGGATTCTCTTCCAAGGCCCACTTGGAAGTTCCCACGGGTGAGGCGATGCCTTCGCCCGAAGGTTCTGTTGGGCACGGCAGCTGTCACACTTCTTTCCTTGCTCTTCAATGTCCTTGTCAAGAGTGGGCCACCAGACATACGAGCGGGCAAGCATTTTTATCCGCACGATACCAATGTGGCCGCTGTGAAGTTCGGTGAGAATTTTCTCTTGCAGTTTCGTCGGTATGACAGTTCTAATGCCCCATGTGATCACCCCTTGGTGAGCCGAGAGTTCATCTCTTGGTCGGTAGTAAGGCGAGATCTCATCATCCTGACTACATGTGTCCCATCCATTGATGATATGGAAATGTACTCTAGACAGCACTCGGTCCCGTTGGCTATTCAGTCGTACTTGCTGAGCAGTGACAGGAAGTTGTTCAATCGCAGTCATGTGGAAAAGTTCTGCTTCGTCTGGCTTGTACACTGGAACCTCGGGCAGAGGAAGTCTGGACATGCTGTCTGCGTTGGTATTGTCTTCTGACTTACGATACTCAATCTCGTAGTTGAATCCAGCCAGAAAAGGTGCATATCTCTGAATGCGGGCTGCCTGCATTGCAGGTATGCTGCTGCTTGGGCTGAAGATTCGTGTGAGTGGTTGATGATCAGTGATCAGTTTGAAGTGTCTTCCATACAGGTACACATGGAACTTTTGAATTCCCCAGACAATGGCTAGAGCCTCTTTGTGTATTTGTGAGTAGTTCCTTTCTGATGGCTTTCCTTTCTAATGTGTAGTGGCCTCTTTGTCTATTTGTGAGTAGTTCCTTTCTGATGGCTTTAGTGTCCGTGAAGCAAATGCGATGGGTTTTTCGCTTCCATCAGGCATCACGTGTGAGAGAACTGCTCCCAATTTATGGGGTCTAGCATCACGTGCAAGACGCACTTCCAGGTTGGGGTCATAGTAGACAAGCACTGTGTCAGACGCGATGATCTCCTTGGCTTGCTTGAATGCCTTGTCACACTCCTTGGTCCATTTCCAGGTGGATGACTTCTCTAGGAGTGCATGTAGTGGGCGTAGAAGGTTCGCACAGTCGGGGATGAACTTCCCATAGTAGTTTATAAGGCCGAGGAACGACCGCAGTTCAGTTGTGGACTTTGGCGTCGGAGCTTCCACCACGGCCCTGATCTTGTCATGAGTCTTGTGCAGACCCGTTCCGTCGAGTTTGTAACCGCAGTAAGTCACAGAGTCCTTGAAAAAGGAGCACTTCTGCAGGTTGGCCTTCAGTCCATGCTCGTGCAGTCGCCTCAGTACCTCATTAAGGTTGTGCAGATGCGAGTCTTCCGACACACCAGTAACCAAAATGTCACCTTTCGTTGCATGACACATTGGAATTCCTTGAAGAATCTGGTCAATCGTTCGTTGCCAGACAGCTGGAGCAGGTGATATACCGAAAATCATTCTGTTGTAACGGTACAGTCCTTTCTCAGTGTTTATAGTTAGCAGTGGCTTAGACTCCTCGTCGACTTCCATCTGAAGATAAGCTTGTCGCAGATCAATCTTGGAGAATTTCCTTCCACCAGACAACTTTGCGAAGATGTCTTCAATGCGAGGTAGTGGATACTGGTCCACTACAAGGTGGGGATTGATTGTGTTTTTGAAGTCGCCGCAAATGCGGACAGTTCCATTCGACTTCAATACTGGTACGATGGGTGTGGCCCAATCACTGTGGTTGACCCTTGTCAGGATGCCCTCCGACTCCAGACGGAGTTCGATTGTTACTTTTTCTTTCAAGGCATATGGGACCTGACGTGGACGACAGAACTTCGGGTGAGCATCGCTCTTCAGGTGCAGCTTCAATTTGAAGTCCTTGAGCTTCCCGATGCTGTCATCGAAGACGTCCTTGAACCCCGCAAGTCTTTTATCCAGCTGGTCCTGCCACTTCAGTCCAAGTTGGCTGTCAACCTTCAGCACATTGCTAAGCTCCAGGAGGTTGAAATGGTTAATCCGGTCTTTCCCGAAGAGTGGAGGTCCTGGGGTGTCCACCACATACAGTTGCAGCTGGCCTGTTGACTTCCCAAATGTCACTTCAGCTGTGGCCACACCTTCTGGACTGAAGGTTTCTCCGGTCAGGGTTTTGAACCGCACTGGTGTTGCTTGCAGTGGCACGTGCAAGAGATGCTTCTCGTAGAGAGCTTTTGGTAGAAGGGAGTATTTGGAGCCTGTGTCCATTTCCATTTCCAGAGTCTGCCCTTCAACTCTTAGTTTGAGCCAGATAGGGTTACTCCTGTTCCCATTGCCGATGTGTGCCAGGAATTCGAACTCAGTACTATCTTCGTCCCGTACGACATGAACTTGGCTCTTTAAAGGTCGTCGACTTGCTTTCTTTGATGTCGAATTTGGCCTGTGCGAAGTCTTGGTGGCGTCACTTACCTTGCTTCTACAGGCTGGACTGATGTGACCCACTTTGTTGCACTTCTGGTAAACAGCTTCCAAAAATCTGCACTTCGCTGGAGCGTGGCCTTTTCGATTGCACCTGAAGCACTTTTGCTTGTTCTTGTCAACTTGCGCAACCTGCGCCACCGTGGCGGTCGGAGTTTCTTTTTCGTTTTTAAACTCTACGATGTCCTTCGCAGCAAGTTCGTGAGCTACAGCCTCGTCGAGTGCGTGCTTCAAGGTAAGCTTCTTCATCGTCAGCAGGCGCTGCTGGACTTGCACGGAGCGAAGGCCGCATAAAAACTTGTCTCGCAGGGCCTGATCCAAAAAGGATCCAAAGCTGCAGTTTTGAGAGAGACGCCGAAGTTCAGCCTCGTTGGCAGTTTCCCCCTCTTTCTGCACTCTTTCGTAAAATCGGTGACGCTCGGACATTTCCAGCGGCGCAGGCGAAAAGTAGTCACTCAGGTGCTTCTTGATTTCCTCATAAGTTTTCTCAGACGGTTTGCTTGGCGTCGTTAGTTTCCTTAGGATGGAGTAGGTTTTGGCTCCCATACTTGTTATGATGGCTGCTACCTTCTTTTCGTCCCGGAGGCCATTCAGCACGAAGTACTCATCTGCTCGTTCGATGTAGGAGGTCCAATCCTCCGCCGATTCATCAAAGCTGTCGAGCTTACCTATGAGTGCCGCCGGTACCGGTGCTGCCATCGTGGTTTTGGCGCGGATTCCTGCCGTCCGCTAAGCCTCGTTTTCACGGGCGCTCTTCTTCGATTCCGCCGACCGCTGAGAAGGTGGCAATGTCCCCATGGACGGAGTACATACTTATCCCATCCTCGTCGCCAATTTGTCGTGTCTTGGTATAACACTTTTAATTACATACTAAGGAGCCGCATTTCGGCAGGGAGTCCGGTTACAATGGCGGCAGCGTCGTGGTCATGGCGGTCTTGCTTAGACCAATGTGCTCTCACGCACAGGGTTGCTCGAATGAATATACGTATACAGCTGAACACAACAACACCGAGTACAGGTACCTCGGAATAACACTGTCGGCTAGAGAGGAATACTTGACTGAGCACATGAGGGCCTCAGGAAGTCCTCAGTTAGCGAGCGGAACATACTGCGAAGGCGGAGCCTGTGGAGCTGTGACCGGTACATCGTCACCCGAGAACTTTGGAAGGCTGTGGCTGTGCCCGGGCTGACGTTTGGAAACGCAGTCATATGTGTTCCTAGTGAGCTACGCGCATATCTCGAGCGGCGCCAAAGGGAGGTCGGACGACAGGCACTAGGGTGTCATGGACAAATAGCCAATGAACTGGTAGAAGGCGACATCGGTTGGTCTTCCTTTGAAGCGCGGGAGGCCAGCAACAAGCTTCAGTACTACACACGTCTCCGGTACATGGACGGAGACCGATGGGCTATGCGAGTTTTCATGTACATTCACCTCAAGCATATAAACTCGACGTGGAGGAAGCGAGTCACTCGTCTTGGCTCGAAGTTTAAGATCTTCAGCTTGACCACTGAATTTCAAACAAAAAAGGAGTAGATGAGCACAGTGCGGGAGGAAGTGAAGAGGGTTGATAGGGGCCGTTGGATGAGCGGCATGCTACAACACCCTTCCATGCACATGTACGCGTCTCTGAAGACGGAGATTGCCCGGTGTCTTTCTACGGGAATATGCCTGGCAGTCGACTGCTTATTGAGGCCCGTGGTGGTGTCCTACGTACCTGCCTATGTCGAAGCGAGTACGATAGGCAGCCGGCAATGGCCAGGCGGCGCCACGAGAGTACGGCATTCAGCGCCACAAGCGGAGGCGTCTCTGTTACTGGGGCGGCCAGTTTACCCGTCGGGCCGTTGCGAGCGGCGGCGACCCCGATTTCAGCAGTCCCCGTGTGCACCTGCGTGCCATGTCCCTGGCTCTTTTATGCGTTTTTTTAAGACCATGGGAGCCTTGATAGGTCCAAGTGTTGAGAGAATATTCTAGAGTCGTCATTTGGACACCAGTTTGAGTTGTCTTAACTTCTTGTGGCCGCTCGATCGGTCTGTGCTTCGCTCGTCTCCCAGGAAGTGAGCTAACACAACGAGAAGGCACCGCATGGGTTTATTGTACATCCCGGTTGCCCGGCTTCGAAAGCCGGCAGTCCGGACCCGCCGGCCCTATTTGTCGCCCTTCGTTCAGAGATTATAGTCGGAGCCCGTGTCCAGGCTCGCGGATCGCCCTTCCCACGCCAGTGCTGCGTAGGCTATCTGTTCCGGGCTATCACAGCCAGAGTCTCGCTGCGGAACCACTCCGGGATCGTCATGGACTAGGCCAGTATGGTCAGGGTTCGCCGCTTCCGCCGGTCCTGATTCGAACTTCGCTGGTGGAATGCTCCCGGGAATCGCCACGGGCCAGACAAGCCAGAACGGCTCTATCGTTCCTGCCCGGCCCCAGCCTCGTGCAGCGCGCTCTTCCTCTTTCCTCGCCGGTGGCCCCGCTCGCGCCTCGCTCGGCCGTCCTCTCTTCCCGACGCCCACACGCACTAGAATAAAATTTGGGTAATTAGAACCAAACTCTGCATGCTACAGACCCGTACGCACATTGCAAAGCCTGATGTAAAACGGCGACAGGCAACGAATTGCACGTACTACGTGCAAGAAGGATATTTACGCTTCGCTCGAGACTCAGCATTAAATTTGGTTGCTGAAACAAAAACTTTGTACTACGAAAATTAACTTTTTGAAAACTCAGAGGTTTGGAAGGTGTTGGTTGCGACCACGCGTGCCGAACGGCATTAGGAGTGCCGGAACGGGCCGACGAACCTTTCGCTTGAAGACCTGATCGCCCGATTCTCGACATCACAGCGAAGCAACAATCGGCTCGATTGTTCCTATCGTATTTCCCTAATGTGGCTGTCAAAGCGACTCGTAATACAACTCGTATAAATGTTATTTTGCTGAGTAGTCTGCAAAATGAGTTTGTTCCACCACTTTCCAAGCCTGCACATAGATTTTTGTTCACTTCCCCCCAACAGTTTCTGTAAAATTTACTTACTTGTTGCGTCGCACTGCAGTAATCCACTTCTGTCGCCGTGTCGCTTCCCAAGATCTTGGTGGGAAGCGGCGATGTTCGACGCTTGAGTCATCTTCGCGACTGTGGCCGTCTTCCGTGCAGCAGTAGCAACGTTTATTTTTTGGGGGAACTCTAGGAGGGTAGGCGAGATGTCACAGGAACCCAGTGAGGTCATAGAGACGTGAAGTTGTGACTTACTTTACAAAAGCGGTTCCAAAAAAGCTCACGCCGATCCGAAATGCAACGTTCTCACGTGGTTTCTGGATGCGCCCGCCCGCAGCCCCGCGTAGTCCTGGCCTACCCAGTTTCATTATTTTGCAGCCGCTAGATGGAGCAACGTGTAGCGCCAAACTGCATTGCAGGTTGCATATAGCAGCGTGACTGAAACGATATGCAGTGCGTGTGGAGTGGGCGAAGAGACAATCGAACATTTGCTGCTTGCGTGCAGGGCACTACAGTCTACACCGAACGCCTATCGTGGGTGCCCACTTAAAGCAGGCACTTGGTTTCACCAACGAACCCACCCACGTAGAATGCTCCAAGCGGAGGCTCGAAACATGGTGACAGACTCGACTGAAAACTTGGGGGCGTGACCAAGAAGACCAAGGTGACCAAGATGGTGAATAGCCGCTGCCTTACTTTTGGCTGGAGGGGCAAACACTCACTTAAAACGACGGTGTCATGTGAACTGATTAACTTTGACTGTGCGAAAGTGACGGTTGGCGGAAGTGGCGGTTGGCGAACTTTGGACGCACGTGCTAACCATTTCACTTTCGTTTTTTTTTTTCCTTTCGTTTTTTTTTGCTTTTATTGGAGTGTCTTACAAGACTCTTGATCCGCGTTCTAGTCACCGCACTTTTGGTGGGCGATAGGCCTCCTGCGCTGAAGCTTTGGACATACTGTGGCGCCTTCATTTTGGTTAGTCACCTGGCTGTGCCTTGCACTACTTATGGTACCTTCCCTAAACGCTTATCTTTCTGCGTGGTTCTGAAGAACAAAAAAAAAAAAAACACATTCCGATGTCCGAAATTGGTTAGATTTAACGCCGCAAGATAATCGAAACTGCCAGATTCATGCCACCACCGCTAGGGTACGCGTCTCTTATCTTTGCGTGGTGACGTTAGAACTATGGTGTCTTGAACGCGTCTCCGACTGGTGTGCTTACCGCGTCCAAAAAAGTTGTCCCTCGATTTCCGCCTGGTGAAGTCATAAAAATGTCATGCTGTCGTCTGCCGCGATCCTGGCGGCGTCCCAACAGCTGTGGTGTGTGTGGCAGTTGCCTGTTCCGCTGCAGGTCGCTCTCCAGTGTGGCAGTCCACGGAAGCTTCGGCGGACAGAAGTTGGGACGCCGTGACGACAGCGACACTCGCGTTTGCTCGTGCTGCTCGTAGCTTCTCGTTAGCCTTTCTACGACCAACCGCCAGGATTGCGACATGGAACAGCATGACACTCCGGCTTCTGTGACGTCATTTATTGGCACTTCGGGACCACTTTTGATGTATGGGCATATAGGACGCTAAACACACCAGTCGAAGACGCGCTCCAAGCACCATAATTAAAACATCTGGCGTCCTTGCGCGTTCCTTTTTTTTTCTTTTTACTTCGAAACTTTTGGCCACCCGTTGACACACATGCAACTGAGTAGAACCGGCTGAGACAAAACCGGTTTTTAAGCCTCTTGCGACGGCTTAGAACCTGCTCCGCAGCAACGCATCTGCTCCTAAGTCGTCTCAAGAGGCTTAAAATCCGGTGGTCTCAGTCGGTCCTACTCGGTTGCAAGTGTGTGAGCGGGCCTTTAGCGTCTCAGCTTTGACCTATGCTTCGACGGCATTCGGAGTTTTATTGTTTCTTTGTATTTTCCTCGTGATCTCGCGTTCCGCACCAGAGCAGGCAAGCTTCTAGATGCGTGGCAGTTTGAGACGCTCAAGTTTGTACTACCCAAAAAGAAGTCCTAACAGATCCCTTTTCACAGCGTCCCCTGGGCAACGCCTATGAGGCCGACTTGTGGACGCTGAAATGACAGGATTAACCAACACTTCGTTTTAATTCAGCGTCCACAAGGCCGACTTGTGGATGCTGAAATGACAGGGTTAACCAACACTTCGTTTTAATTCCCTCGTAACAGCTAGTTCAAATATCTGTTTTTAAGGGACCCATTCACACACTTGCAACTTCTTCCGACCGTGTTGTTTGAAGTAAAATCCCTTACGACGGGAGTCGAGTTCCTGTATAGGCTCCCTACGGGAGTCAGAGTTGCGCGTTCATCTCCGTAGCGCCGTCTTTCCTGCGCGGCATTTGGAGCCTGCTCCTCAATTGACTGAATTCGGCGAATAGCGGCGCCGCGCGTTCGATGCGCGCTGCGCACTCAAAAGCAGGGGAACGTACGCCGGGGCGCGTGCAACGTCTACTTTCCTTCACAGCATTTGATCCGGCTCTTCACGTGATCGGATCTCGGCGAATAGCGGCGCGACGGCGCGTGGAAAATAGACGCGCAACTCTGGCTCCCGCAGGGAGCCTATGCAGGAACTATAGACTAGGGTAAAACCCCTCGATGTGTTTGCGTTTGTCTTGCAAACGCCTTTATAAAGGGGCTTTAGACGAGGGAACTCATTGGCGCCATCTATCGGGAAGCCGCGGAACACTTGGCGTTTCCGTATATTATTTATTTTTTTCTCGATCATTATTTGCTTTCTTGGCTTGAAAAACTTTTGTCAATGTTATAAACGACCATTTCTCATAGATTGTACGTACATTTGGCCTCGCAAATTCGTCCAATTCGTCGCTCTAGTAATATGCAGTCCCACCGCAAAGATGGCGCCAGTGTGCCGGTGTGTACGCTCGTCATTAGAGATTGGTTTTAACTTTTAAGGTACTCGGTCCCAAGTGTGTGGAGCAGGGGGGTAAAGGTGGGTGAGGAGGAGTGGCAAATCCTGTGCACCGACATCTGGGGTCCCGAGTGAAAGAACGCGACAGAACATGAAAGAAAGAAACCAATGTTGCCAGCTGAAGGACGGCAGTCGCAATGGTAGTCGCTAAGACTGAAAGCTCTCAGCAAAATAAACAGCGATAATTTAACGTTGTAAACTAAATTTTGAGCTATTCTAACGAAATCAATATACTCTTTACGCTGCATTACCTTTCCTCTTGTCGAAATCTCCGAAATCTGGTGGTTACGCGGTTCGTATTCCTGGGGCGCGCCTATCAAAACCATAGCGCGAAACTGCTTATCTGGTTCAGTTTTGCGTTGACGCGATGCAGTACAGCTGCGCGCTATGCAAAATGAAAGTTTCGAAAGGAACGCGAATATCTTTCCAGCGGTAAGTACGTGGATTGTTGAAGTTCATGAAACTGCTCAAATGATATAATTATATTCGTGAAAGCGAAGGCAGTTGGTAACCACCTGTGGGAAGGACCCCAAAGGTCTGCCTCCATGCTCCGCCGCTTGCTGCAGCCAGAATGCATGGGAAAATGGCGGACCTTTTCCTCTAGCGTTAGTATATATTATCTCTATGGTGTGAACGGGGCTTGATCGACCACCTTACGACGGCTCGTGAGAAGTAGTCGCTTCCCACACTCTTAAGATTATTTCGAACTTAAGGTGAAAAAAAAATGATGCGTGAAAAGTTAGAAAACATATAGGTATACGTACATCAAGAGCGTTTCCAGGCCTACCTAATAGATGGCGCCAGCGTGCCTGTGCGTTTAAAGCCCCTCTATCCTGGGAAAAGTGGCGCCATTCATTGTTGTGGAAATCTTCGAGACACGTGCCGCGCGCGACTTTTGGGAAGAACATGGCGTCTAAAATCTAGCTCAGTGTTGCGCTGTTCCGCCATGATCTTCCCTTGGGCTGCACGTTGCACGTGCCTCATGCATAGACGCACCTAGCGCTACTTTTGAAACATGAAGGGACTTTATGTGTGTTCTCTCGCTGCGAGCAGTCACGAGCGAGCCTGGCACATGCACTCGTTCGGAAATGAGTAGCGCAATCTAGAACGCCATCTCACGGTGACTAGCGGCAAATGCCTGTAGGTTCAAATTCCGGTCACAAATGCATGGGGTATGTGAGAACATAGTTTTTCCTTCAACATTTTGAGGATGTAGGAATTGTAGCTTCTGACATAATAAAGGAACATTTTACAATAACTTGCGCTAAGTTGTGTGCCACGCGTGAGGACACAATTCTTTTTTTGTTCATTGCCTGAGCGGCATCATGCAGCAGCGACGCGGTGCAGTAGAGGACGATCATTCGGAAGCAGTAATAGTCAGTGACAGGTTAAGAAAAATTTTGCGGCTCCACCCACAAGCGTAATGCGCCCGCTTGAAGTGCCTCCGCCGTCAGGAACCCCCGAGCAACGCCGCTTCTTTCCTCCCCAGAAAACGTCTTTTAGGCTACGGCATTATTCATTCGATCCTTTCAGCACACCTCAAGGAGTTAGAATTCTTTATTTCCAACGGAAGGGTTCATTATAATGCAAAGAAGTCATGTTTAAGGACCCGCCTTCCAACTGAGTTCCTGTTCAAAGTGCTGTTTAGAAGTCCTGTCTTCCAACGCCTCCAGCTAAAAACAAACAAACAAACAAACAAACAAACATCAAAAAAGGGAAAAAAAGAAAAGAGGAAAAGCTATTCTAGTTTTTGCGATGAATAAAACATTTGTGTTTCTTCTTCGTGTGATAGGCTTTGTACACAAATTGTGTATGTTTATTTGGTTTACTGAACAGAAAACACCCTTGGCTTTTCAGGTTTTGACAAACCGGTGACTCACGAAGTGGTCAATGTCCGTCGCTGTACCCACGATTGCCTCGGTTCCTCCCTCTGCACCGCCAACACACACCCACACACTTTGTCTTCCGCCATGGATCCCAACGAGGAAGCTGCGGAATGCGATTCGTCGAATTCTGTGCGTCGCCTTCCCCGTGACATCGGTTTCAGGTGACACAAAGAGGGTTCGAAACTCTGACATGATCGAACGACCCGACATCGTCGCGTGGCAGCAGACGTATTTTCGGAACATTGCACGTCACAGGCAAGAGGGTCGCAAGATTTTGCACATGGACGAGACGTGGGTGACGGCAGGGCACACTTTCTCAATCGCGTGGGTGTATACAGCACCGTGACCTCGTCCCACAACGCCCGCATGCGATGTCTCACGACGGGCCTGAAGCAGCCGTCGGGGAAGGGTCAATGTCTCATTATCACGCACATCGGCAGCGAGGACGGCTTCGTCGCTGGGTACCTGTACGTCTTCCGCGGCAAAATATCGGGCGACTACCACGAGGGAATAGATAACGCCCGGTTCGAAAAGTGGTTCGACGGTGTTCTTCAAAAACTGCCCACGGGGAATCGTCGCAATGGACAATGCTTACCATTCTCGGCGGTCAGATACATGTGCCGACGACGAATTCCCGCAAGGATGTCATCCATTAGTGGCTCACGTCGAAGGGAATTGCGTGGGATCCCAAGATGCTGAAGAAACAGCTCCTCGACATTGTAGCGTTGGTCAAGCCACAGCACTGTGCAACAAGACCTCCTTGCAGGCAAAGCTGCAGAGAGGGCTTGTTGCACAGTGGTCAGACTTTCACCCTATCACTGTGAGTTCAATCCGGTTGAACTCATTTGTGATACAAATGAAGAACGGTGCTGCAACCCGGAACACAACATTCACGAACGGTGACGTAGAGAGACTCCTTAACGAAGAAGCTGAAAAGGTCACGGCTGAGAACTGGTGCAATGCTGTGAGGATGTTGTTGAAGTTGAGGAAAACTTTAAACGAGGCGGTGCCATATGACTGCCCACATCGAGCCCATCGTCATTGCACTGAATGAAGACGACACTTCTTCCGGGAGTGATCCGTCATGGTGTGGTGCACCTCGACGATCCATCATGCCAGCGGCATGGAGGGTCAACTCCTTGTCACTTCAAAAGAATGTTTAAGGCTTTTTGAGGTATTTGAAGTATGTATAGTCTGTATTCACCTCGCCGCGAATCACCCGTATAGAGTTCGGGTCACTCCAAAAAAGTTTCCATTCGCCCTGCGCTGGTAAAATTGCCCATCTATCCAGCAGAGACATCAGATGCCATTTTAGCTTTTCTTGTCTACACATTTGTGCATTAAATTGGACTGAGGGCAAATGCAAAGCTTTCATATTCGAGTAAGACATGCTGTTGGGGCCATGCCAAGGCGAAGTAATGTTCCTCGTAGTGGTGAATATTCGCTCTAATTGTGCTGCGAAGTTTTGTTATAACGACAAAAGCTTCGTCTAGAATATAAAAAAAGAAAAATCTTCGGGCTTTAAAGGCTTCTGGCTGTTGAAGGCAACTCCAGGAGGCAGCAGAGATGGCGCACCCGACTTTGACAAACGACCTCACCCGACGCGCCACGGCGTATATACGACAGCCAGAGTTATACTATCCTGGACCATACCTGGGCGGACTCGAGCATTGTGATCGACTGGCGGTGCGAACCGGACCCTATGGTATCCGACCACTACCCACCTGACCGCGCAGCTCCCGACAGGCAGCAGAGCCAGGCGGACACGCTCAATTCGATCGGGTCGACTTTGACGCCTTCCGGAAGGCAGTAGCAGTGTGGAAAGATGATCGCGACACTACAGAGGGTGACTCAAGCGACAGCGCGAGAGAGCTGATACTTTACAACCTCGCACAAAGGTATACCCAGAGCGGCAAAGTTCTGACACACAAAGCCCGCACTGAAGCTTCACTTAAGGAGGACGTACTCGCCAGATGGCGTAACTAGAAGTGGCAGAGGGGCCATTTACCCGATTAAGCGCCGATAGACGAGGAACAGTCGGGGCACATGTACCGGTCACTGCTCTGATGAAGTCAGTCTAACGATCCAGCACCTACTCTAGGATTGCTAGCCAAAAGGATCAAGCACCTTGATCCCCGCATCCGCAATTTTCAGGACTGGGTGACCCCAAAGAACAGTGCGCATACTAAAGAGACGTTCTTCTCACTATGGGAGCTCGTGCACTTGACTGGTATCAACCGTTGCTTGTGAACACGTTCCTTCCCTTATTTCCTTTCCCCCCACTGAGGCCATAGCACTATCCTTTTCAGAAAAAAGGGAGTCAAGCAATCAGTTGTTCATCTACTTTCCTGCAGACCACCCTAAGAGCAGAGCAGCGAATGATGAGGTCCAAAATTTGTTTTGATAAAAAATGCCTACAATGCGACAAAGCATAACATTTCACTTGGTACTGCTGTCTCGAAGTATAAACAGGACATCGGGAGCCATTCATGCGACAGACACATATTGTGTGGCAGCACCGTGGACAACGAGATCTCGCTGGCAGTGCTTTGTTTTGAAGCGTAAACGGGATTCTTACTGCCATCCACACACCTTCGACCACTCGGGCTGCAAGCACAATCTGGGATTGCATACTAGAACGGCGTACCTAAGTTCTAGCGCGCATTTGGGACCATAATCAGGATTCATGCCGTCATTCACAGACTTTACGGCCGCACTGTCAGCAGTTAGGTGCGAGAGCAGACTGTTTCAGTTGCCTTCAGCTCGACTGAATTATTCTTGGCGGCCCGTCTGCAATCACGGTGACCCTGCTCATAGCCAAGGTATTGGAGCATACAGTTTCCATTTTCATTCTCCTGGGGGTGGCCAGACCTTGAGTGTTGCTGGGGAAGGGGGGGGGGGGGATTAACATGATTTGTAACGCTGTTTCATTGAATGCCGTTTCGTCAAATGGTTTACGCAAAATAGCTTGCACAACCAAAATTTTCCATTTTTAACTTTATTTTTGGGAATCTCGCAGGTAAAGAAGAACGTGTTGTATTTTTAATATTTCATAGATAACGACAAACGTTTGGCAGGAACTATCAACGCTGCGTCTTCAATTATCCAGATCCAGATGGGTAGGTGGTCACTTCCTCTTGTGTCGGGGTTCACTCAGCATTTTTCTCGAAGGCTTGGGGAGGCCCATGTCAAGTCCGGTGTCGTGTCCATTTGCGAACTTGCGCCACAGAACACGGGTAGGGATATCCAAGTCATTGAAGAGCATCTTTGCCGCTTGCATGGCGATGAGAATGCAGGTGCTCCTCCGATTGTCGCTGGTACAGCCCCACAACGAATGCCAGGCATTAAGCTTACTGCTAATAACAAGAGTTCGGCAGCTGATCCAGTTCAGTGTCGACGTTCTGGCCACCGTGTTGGTACAAACTGTACACCCAAACAAATGTCACAGAGTGCCCTGCCAGCTGGACTTTGAGAACGACCACTTTGTGATTTTATAGTTTCGCGGGCGTTTAGTATTGAGCTTAGTTAGAGGAACGGAATTGCTAACGAACGCTGCCCTTTAGCCGTTAATGGCAGCACTTCTGGGCATTTGAGAGTCTCCGTTTATTATGCTGTATTTTAATGGTATACGTGTTGTATATGTAGAGCATCACTTGTGCTTCGAAACAGCTCGGCATTCTAAAACCCGAGAGCCAACAGAAAGGGGGAAAAACATAATACGTCTCGAACAAAACTCAAACACGTCTCAAATACAGAGCTGCGTTCCGCCCTTTCTGTTGCGTCCGTCTCGGGTTATATGTCGAATAACAACCGGTTTGCCTGCATAATAATGTCTTAAACTTAAAAAAAATGATGTTTTGTAGCATAAGCAGGATTCCTATATTCATTCACACGACTGACAAGCACAATGAGAACAAGAATGTCTGAAAGAACTGTGGAGAGCCCAGTCTCACCCAAGATTCGCAAAATTGGGGAAGTCAAATTTTGCACTCTGTCTGTTTCCCTCGTTCTTCTGTACTCCGTTTTATTAGGTATGTTAATATTTAGATAAACTTTAGGAAGCGAATGGCGGCGCACAGGAGAGTTTTGAACTAAATGCCGCCATTTTGTTCCAGCGGGCTGGGCTGTGTCATTTGTATTTGGTTGTTACTTGTAAAAGAAGTACCAAGGGACTTTAGGCCGTGGTGCTGGCTGCGCTGGCAGTTCACTCATGCCCATTTCTCGCAGCGCACTTACTACTCTCATCATTGATCGATGACCGCAGCATATTCACCTCAAATCACACTTTCCACAGCAAAAAAAAAAAAAAAAAAAGCGGCGATACTGGCAGTCTATGTTGAGAAGCAACATGAGGCTGCATACAGGAGCTAAAGAAATGCAATGAAGAGGGGAAAACAAAATTCGGCAGACACTTAGGCCTGATTCACACTTACAGCAAATCCGCTGCCGCCGAAGCGGAATCGGCCGCGGCAGTGCAGAGTGGACGCTATAGGCCCGGCGGCCGAATTCTTGCAGATTCGCCCGCCGGCTCGCAAGTGTGAACCGGGCCTTAAAACTGCTAACGTGTAGGAATGCGAAATTATTCCTACATTCACCGTATTCGTATACAAGCAGCGCGCCACCTCTTCCTATCGCACATGGCACTGCGGCGGTGACATCATGCTCTCCCACTCCGGAGGCGCGACGAACCCCGCCGGTTTCACGACGCGGCTTCCGTGACGAAGCATTGCGTTGCTGTCCTTTTCTTTTTGTTTTATTTCTGAAGAGCGACCGCTTTGACCTTGAGCGCACCCGCTGCCTTCCGTGACGAGGTATTGGCGTTGCTGTGCTTTCCTTTGTGTTTTATTGGGAATGGAAATTTAGGTGCCGTTTTTCTGCAACAGACGGTTACAGACAACGCTGGCTTCGCTCCATGGGACAGTTAACGCTTTCGCAATAAAAGGAGAGCACGTCCTCCCCAGCGTCCCAGGGGTGCTAAGCCTTGCGCGATGCTCCAACTCTTCGATGGCGATAGAATCCCTGGATGCTCACGTCGTAGCACAGAAACTACTGCGGACGAAAGCCAATACCGTTAACACTTTGCGGCGTATATTGAAACTCGGGTACGTAAAATATCATTGTAAAAAGCAAGGTAATCGCTGCGAGAAGTTGCCGTATCTTTGCTAGGTTGGACACTGCCATGTTGAATATATTCGTACGAAGAAAAACGAGATTGGCTTGTGAAATCGTGACGTCGCAAAAATGATTGAACCCGATCGGCTCGCTTATAAAATACCTCTACCTCTGTGGGGCATTTGCCGGCTTCGTAATGTACAATTTATTTGATTTAAATCAAATAATCACAGCATATGAGTGCGCATGAAAGAGACAGAGAAATATTGCTTATTTGCTTCTAGTAAACAAATGCCACGAAGTCACGATCAAGGATTCGACAAAGAAAAAGGAAGGTCATGAAAAATAAAGTGAAAGCCGTTTACAACTCCCTGTAACGCCGAATTAGAGCGCAGCTCTTGAGGAGGAGGAGGGTAGGGTACTGAGGGTCACGTGTTCTCGGGGGGTCACGTGACGTGGGGGGGGGGGGTCCCGGGACCTGGGGGAGGGGTCACGTGACCTTGGGGGGTCACGTAACCCCCCGAGGTCACGTGACCTTGGTGGGGTCAAGTGAACTCGGGGGAGGGGGTCCACGTGGGGGTCACGTGACCCCCCCAAGGATACGTGACCGCCCACGTGACAACCCCCCCCCCCAAGGATACGTGACCGCCTACGTGACCTCCGGGAGGGAGGTCACGTGACCTGGGGGTGTCACGTCGCCTCGGGGGTCACGTGACCTCGGGAGGTGGGGGGGGGGGGGGGTCACGTGACCCCCAGAGAAAGTTTCCCGCTAGATTTAGCGGGAAATTTTTCCGCTAGATTTAGCGGGGAAAACTTTCCGCTAAATCTAGCAGTGAAATTTTTCCGCTGGATTTAGCGGGAAAACGTTTCCGCTAGACTGAGTGGGGAAATTTTTTCGCTAGATATAGCGGGGAATTTTTTCGCTAGATATAGCGGGGAAATTTTCCGATAAATAAAGCGGGAAATTTTTCCGCTAAATTTAGCGGGGAAATTTTTCCGCTAGGTTTAGCGGGAAATTTACCCATAATGCACCGCGCGGTTACGCCGACGGCGACGCCGACGCCGCTCAAGCTGGAAACGGACGCCTGAGAGCTGCGCTCTAAAAGAAAATAATGTGGTTTGCCTGTGAAGCTTGTCCCTGTTGGTTGGCTACACTTCCTCTGTATGCAGGGGAAGGGAATGGGTATATAAGAAGAAAAAAAAAAAAAGGAGAGATGGACGGAGATTAAACACACAATTCTAGAAAATATTGAAAACAATCTTCGTAAATCAAAGTGTAAGATACCACTTTTCCGTAGTAGGTCAGACTCGCTTTAGATGGACATTACTGTAATTCAATCGAATCCCCCACAACGGGAGGGTTGGATCGGTCTATTCGGGGAGATATCTATTTGCCCCGAGAAGTTCAGGTGGTGCACCCCTTACGGCGGGCCGGGGTGACGTCACGCCGAGGACAGAATTTTCCCCATCGCTTGCCCTGCTGACCTTCCGAAGGCTGTGACGACGTTAGTTGTTCACACGCTCGTTTCTATTTGCTTTTTTTTTTTTTTTTTTTTTTTTGTGCGCGCTTTTTGTAGGCGGTGTGAATTTTCATATGTGGTTTTATTGAGGTAGGGCCTCTAGCTGCAGGTGAAACTTCAACCAATATTTTAGGCAAGGTTGACAGGGCAGGCAGCGCATGAATCATAGCTTGTATATGAAAAGGGAAAAATGTCGCCACACTTGCAGCAGCATCTCAATATATTTACATCTCACACAATCAATGCTGCTGATAGTCCGAATTAATTAATTAATTATGTATGATGTTCTGCTTTCTTTTTGGATCTCTTTTTATTAACCAAAACCGCCTCAGCAGAAAAGCCAGAAAAGCTGATACTGCTCGACTGAAATATTAACCACAGGCTTTTTCATTGTCTCCGATTTGCTTGAAATGTTGCATAAACTCACCAATAAACATCTCTAAAATAGTGTGCCAACTCGAAATATTGGTTTTTCGCGAAGTTATTGAATTTACAGTTTTGGTTCTCACCGCGTTTTTCAAACTGAAAGTCTCTACTGGCAACAATAAAAAAGGGACGTCAGTGGAAGGCAGGGGTTCACTCCTTGGACTATAGAATTTGTTCCCAACTGATTCGACCCTTACAAAAAAAACGTTGCCCAGTCTATTGAAATCCTGGCGACTTTTTAACGATCCTTGCGACTTTCTTCCCTACCCACTTTCTAACAACGTATTTGTATACATTGTGTGTACACCTTTTTCAGACACGGGTCTATACACTGCAGTGGTTAGAATGTTTATCGAAATTGGATTCATTATTACCGCCCGCTTTGTATATACATTTTATCAATGGTATTGTTCAGACTTTGTATAGACTTTGTTGAGGTAAAAGTCTGTACACTGCAGTTGTTACAATGTGTATCAAAATTGAATTGATTTTTATCGCCCGCTTTTTATATACTTTTTATCAATTGTAGTCTTCAGACTTTGTATGGCCTTTGTTGATACGAAAGCCTATACACTGCAGTTGTTACAATATGTATTGAGATCGGATTAATTTTTATGATCCACTTTTTATATACTCTCATTCAATGGTGGTGTTGAGACGTTGTATAGCCTTTAATTGTTGAGACAAAAGCCCATACACTGCACTTGTTCCTTTATGTGCCAAATTTAGATTAATGTTTTATTCCTCCTTCTTATATACTTTTTATCAACATCAGTGGTCTATGAAACTAAATAACTTGACAGCTCAGTAAAGTATAAAGAAATGAGCCTCTTTCCACTTTCTATGAACACGGAAGTTATAAATACACAGTGGGCAGAACTCTGCTCTTTTTAGCCTACTGAACTCACATTTTACAAGACTGAAGCTTACATTGAGACCATATAGAACCATTGTACTGTGTAAAGAGCAACGTCCAAAAGATGTGGACGGAAAGCCTGCTTTGGACAAGACCAGGGTCGACGCTGTTATTGAAGTTCAATCATTCTATTATTTTGGCCTTTATAAATTACTTTCTTTTTTTTTAATTTTGAGATTTCTGTCTTTTCCGTGTTCCGAAATATCTGCCCCCGAATTTCCTACTTACTCTGACTTTTTTTTTCGGCTCACCACATGCAAACCTTCGCTACATTAGTCGGATAAAAGTGCAAAATTCGGGGAGCAATGTCGCGGAACACACACTGGCTATTCGAATTACACAAAATGAAAGTCTTGGCATACGACCACCTCAAAGTTTGCAATAAAAATATATCCTAATTACAGTAATTAAAAAGTTAAATACCAAAGTTTAGTTCATTAGTCTGATAATAGCGATGGTTATATTCCCGTCTAGTGTCCGTCAAGCCATATAAACACGCATTGAAAACCGCATTCATTTTATTTTTCCCCCCTTTATTTAAAAATCTTCACGCAGCTAAAAAAAAACATTGTGTAGTAACGTTTAACAAAGAATCCCAGATTCGGGACGAACTCTCTCGTGGAGACAAGAGCGTCCTTTCCCCCGGTGACTTCTACTGCGCCGTACGTGACCCCCCGGATCGGAACCGGTTTGCAGACACAAATGGCTGCATCTTCCCCCGTCGCCTGTGGCGGTTGGGGTCCTCCTCTCTTTCGAAGAGGGAGGCGAGGAAAAGAAGGACAATGAGGAGACGGCCAGAACGCGAACGCAAGCGAGTCTCTGCGCACGACATTTTGACTATTGAACGAAAGCTGTTCGCAGCGGAGTTAAAAAAAGTGTTGTTGTTGTTGTACTCAAGTAGCGCCTCATCTGCCAGCAAAAGAAAGCAGCTGTAACAGAAAAATTTATGCTGGAAACCCGGGATTACAGCACTGCGAACACTTCGAACGCCGAAAGAAAAGTGAGTGATTCTTCCTTCTATTAGGACGACAGCACGGAAGTTCACAAGAAAAAGCGCAAGGCGATTCGGTCACAAGTGACGCGGGTAGTGAACGACGTTGATGCGTTCCCAACACCGAGGACCTTGAGCTACTCATCGGACGACTGATCGCGGAGCAGGGTGAACTTAACACCGCCGACGCCACCATCGAACCACTCATTTCGGAGTAAGACGGAGACCTCGAATTCACCCACCTCCTCGAATATGCGGACAAGATATGACCTACATGACAAAGCTGAAGAGCCAGCTAAGATGCAGTGCGGAACGCGACAATCCATCCAACCAGAGTAGCCTGATCGGAAGCACTAACAGATCACCAACGCCAGCGAAGTCGAGATTCAATCTCCTAAAACTTGAACTTCTGAAATTCAACGGTCAACGGAAGAAATGGCAGCCGTTTTGGGAACAGTTCGAGACCGCCATCCATCTGAACTCGGACCTATCGCCGGCGGAAAGGTTCAACTACCTGCGATCAGCGCTGAATGGCGATGGAGCAGCTGCCATTGCCGGCTTAACAGCCCACCACACAGTGCTACTCCGACGCCGTGGACCTCCTGCGGAAGACGTTCGGAAGCCAGGAAGCACTCATCCAAGACCACATGGAGGGCCTGATGGATATTCCTCATGTGTCGTCGTCACGGAACACTAAAGTCCTCAGACGCTGTACGACAACCTACACGCTCGCGAGGACTCAAGGCGTTGGGGGTGAGCGAGGACTCCTTCTGTGCAATGCTCTGCCCGGTCCGACGTCGTGCTCTCCCAGATGACATGCTTCTGGAGTACCACCTAAAGATGGCTGCGGTGGACACGGATGACGACATCAACCGGGGACGGTTACTTTGGATACAAACTATATAGGCATAAATGTCTGAAATTTACAGAATAAAAGTCTACAGGAGTTCTAGCAAACCTTTTCTATTCACAATGTATCCACATTTTTATCGCGTTTCTTGAGCTAATTGGCCGACCATTCGGGATCGAAAAGCTGTAGACTGAAGTGTCTGATCTTTGGATAGAAGATCTACAGACATTCTAGCAGTATTTGCTATCCACAATGTATCTCCATTTTTAACGACTTTCTTCAGTTAATTGGCACGTCATTTTGGATACAAAAGGTATACAATAAAATGTCTTAACATTGGATAGAAAGTCTACAGGCATTCCATCTGAATTTTAGACACTTTAGTCTACAGCTTTTCGAAACCCAGTGGTCGGCCAATTAGCTCAAGAAACGCGATAAAAAGTTGGATACACGTTCAATAAGTAATCTATTCACTGAATCCACAATTCTGTATACAAATTGGATACTCCCTCGCTCAATATTTTTGTAAGGGGAAGCAGTTTCATGGTGTCAAATGAATGCTTTGGAAGCTCGCTCCAGTACCCGCGCTCCGAACCGGCTAAGGGCAGAGGATTCAGAAAATATAGTTAGTAGAGGTAGCTCAAAAAACCCGTGGAGCATCCCTTTAAGTTTATTCTGGGCCATAGAGACAAAATCACAAGCGAGACCGTCCAATGACCTTTGATATAAATGCTATTCGTATGCCCGCAAGGCGGGGTGTAATATTTACCTAACCCATGAACATACAAGGAACAGAATTTCAGCGTCTGAAATACTTACGCCGCCACCACTTCGCCGAGACTTCGCACGATCGCCTTGTGTCGTGTGGACGGGCGGGAAGGTTCATCGACGGAATTGCCTCCGCCGATAGCTTACGGTACTGATAGCCTAATTAAAGGTAAACGTAACCAACACGTCCACCCAAGTCACACTCCTCGAAATGCTTACACAACGGCCGACGTTGATGGTGCCTCTTCCATCCTTATTTTGATTGTCCATGCTTCATTGTCCATGCTTCATTGTCCATGCCTTCTTTGAAGGGCCTCTGACACGCCAAAAAAAAAAAAATGTTTTTTTTTTTTTTATGCTAGGCGTTGAAATGGCATATTAGGACATTACAAAAAAAATTGTTTCACTATAGAGTTTCGTAGTTTTTTTAAAATAAAAAATAGAAATACGAGGCCCAATGGAAACTTCCTGCCAGTGCGCTGTGACGTAACAGTGTACCGCAAGGTGTCGGGGCGGTCAGGAGGGAGGTATCGACCAACCTCACTAAGGGCTCATTCACACTGGAAGCGGATCTGCGTTCGCAAAGCGGTTGCGAACGCGGTTGTATAAGGATTCAGTACAATTGCACGCGCACACGAGGACATCAAATGCGCGTGCAATTGCACTGGATCTTTATACAACCGCTTTCGCTAGGGTGCCTAGATGTCTGTCTGTCTCAGGGTGAAGACATTCATTGTTGCCTGAATATGCCAGCGCGTGACGCTCTTGCGCACCCGGTGCGTGACTAGGGCGGTGAAATGGCGTCTATGCATTAGCCAAAGCTACGCGCTCGAGCTGAGTGACACCGGATTGCGCGCACTTCAAAATGCATAAGAAAACGATTGGGCGGAAAAATGGCGGAGTTGGCACCACTCAAGCAAAAGCGCGCGTGTGTATGAAGGCACTCTAGCTTTCGCAACCGCTTCGCGAACGCGGATCCGCTCCCAGTGTGAATGGGGGGTAAAAGTGGGTTCGCCGGATGTCACGTGAGTTTCACTCCTCGTGCTCTCCGCGACCGTGCCTGACGCCTGGTTCACACTTGCGAATCGGCGGGCGAATCTGCAAGAATTCGGCCGCCGGGCGTAGCGTCCACTGTGCATTGCCGCGGCCAATTCCGCTTCGGCGGCAGCGGATTAGCTGTAAGTGTGAACCAGGCCTGAGACTTTTATCATTTTTTTTTATTCTGCTCTTTGTACTAGCGATCGTAGAAAACGAAGTTTCAGTTCCACTAGCTCTTTATCGCTGCACCGTTGGTTAGTTTGCGTGCTGTAAAAGTTGAGGACGAAGAGTCAGTGGCAGAGTGTCGAACCGAAATTTTTATCGGTTCGGTTACGGTTCGGGTTCACGGCTTTCGGTTCGGTTCCGGTTCAGTTCCGGGGAGCAAAACATAACGGTTCAAACCGGTTCGAACCGGTTCGAACCGGTTTGAACCGCTAAATTGAGAATATATTGTTCGCGTTGTTCTGGGAATATACACTATTTACGCCGTGAAACGATTAACTATAGACCAACACGCGTCCCTGACGTCACGCAGCTGCGGTGGCGCTGTCGACAGCACTGCGCATGCGCAGAAGCTTCAGTTCACTCGAATTCGGTTTCTGCGCATGCGCAGTGCCCACACCTGGTGTGGGCAAACGCGGGCTTGTTTGTAAACAGCGTGTCGGTCTATAGTTTCTTCGATCGTCCGTGCTATTTATTTTTGTTTTTAGGTACCAAAAATATTAAATTCAGTTATTTAATTTCGACGCAAGAGTAGAAAAATCTACATTAACATACATAACGTCGTGTTCATACGACTCCACATCCCTCTCTTTACCAGTAACATATATTTTACCTGAATCAAAATGTTTAAGTACAAGAGTAAAGAGTTGAGCTGGTAGGTATATACCTGTAAATAGATCAGCTTCAAACTTAAAACAATACTGTATGTATTTTATTGTGCTTTCGTGTTTAAGTCAAATTCTAAAGTTCAAGCTGATCTATTTACACGGTATAAAATGTAATCGCAAAGTGATGCAGGTCGCCTAAAATACCCGTGGTTGGTACAACTTCGTGTCGCAGTGTTAAAAATGAAATCGTGATTGAGTCCTTGAACTAAGGAATTAATTACATCACATAACATTATAAAATGAGCACCTCGTGATCATGCTAATTATGAAATAAGGTTTACGAAATACACTTCACAATATATATGTGCATGATGACGACCCAACTAATCTAAAAGCAATGAAATTTTCAGAATGTAACAAAAGTTTCAGGATAATTCCTTTCACTCTATTTTTTATAGGAACACCGAGCGGCAACCCGAATGCTTGTTGCTCTAACCAAACATTGTTTACACTCAGCACCGCATGCATGCCACTAATCATGCAACAAGAAGTAATCGCAGTTGTTCACTCTAATCTATACGCACCTTCGCACTCAGATCCTTTCTCTCTACTTCTTTTCATGGGGAACCAGTTCAGCATTCCCGCTAGAATAACCTCCCCTGCTTCTCTCAACCCACCTCTCTCTCTCTCTCTCTCTCGAATCTGACCCAAAATAGCGCTTGCCCAAGTTGAACGTTTTCTTATGCAGAATACGCTGGCATAGTCTGACTGTTGAGGTTTGTTTTTGACAACATGCCGGTCAATTTAATTTGCAAATGAGCATCACCTTTGCTAACTGGTGATTTTAACTCGATAGCGTTAAGGAGCTCATGTCGCAGAAAAGCCGATGTCGGTGGCGTGACTGGAAAATCCTGATTGGTCGATAGGTTCAAGACGTCAGAGCTACATGCCCTCGTGCAAGAATTTCAAGAAACCCACAATGCTCACGGGAAACGTGACATCACGCGTGGAATGAGAGTGATTAAAACATGACATGTAATGCGAATTAAAGGTCGCCGTATGTCTCAAATGATTTCACTTTTGAAAGTAAATATTTTGCCTTAAACAAAAAACAAATTAAGAATATTAGGCGGCATTCGAACCCACTACTCTTTAGTTGCAAGTCAGACGCTTTTCACTAGGAACGGCGCGAGCGTCTGACACGACAAAACCGTGCTTTTTGGTAAGCTACCGCCCTCTATAAATGACGACGGCAACCAGACAACCGGCTTGCCGGTTGTCTTGTTACCGTCGTCGCGCATAGATGGCGGCAACCTCTTCAGCCTTTCCACTCTGGCTTGCCTACTTGCGGCCGGCCATTACTTCATTTACACCATAGTACAACTTCGCTGGTCTTCCTTCTTCACCAGAGTGAAAAGGCTGAAAGTAATCCTGAGGAATTGCCTCCTCCGTTGGTGTCTGTTAATTCGGCAATTTTATTTGACACTTGTTAACCGCAACCCTTCATTGATTTTATTTTGCACCCCGTGAAGTTTAGATGGGTCATAAAACGACATCAGGTTGGAATGTTCATGACTTTTCCGAGGCGTACTGCACTCTTAGAAAAAAGGGTCAGTATAGTCCTCCCTAAAGGGAGGAACGCTCTTGACACATATGTTCCTTCAGAAAGGGAGAAACTTTCGTCCCTTAAGCAGGGGAGGAAAAGTTCCTCCGTCGACTGCATCTCATTATGGCGGCCACGAATCGAGCAAATCGAGCTCGGTAAGGCTTAACGAGAACACTAAGTCTATTGCACGAAGCGAGAGGAGCAGGAAATAAAAACGTAACACGAGCTTTCCGCGAACTGTATTTATTTCCGAAGTTTCTTTACCACTGCAGGTAAAGAAACTTACGTTTCGAAAGCATGCAGTCACTCAGTCTTCTCATCGTCAACACCGCGATGTTCAACGGAGACAACCGGCACTCAGTTCGCGCACTTTATGTCCTACCTTTGCTATTCCTCGAGCCACAATTCCTTCGTCAACCGTTGCGTCAACCGCACATCACGGAGGAGTGAAAATCATTCGCCCGCAAAACCAAAAGCCGCTCTCAAAAAAAAGCAAATCCGAAGCAACCTCTTGGCTTATCTCAGCACGGTAACACGAAATTATGGCGTAGCCGCGTAGCGTAAAAGGATGTTAAATCGCTTGCCACCAGATGGCAGGGTCAAGCAGAGTAATCGCACGTAGCTAGGCTAGGTGGCGCTAGGTACCGCCCAATTCATGTTTTACAAAAAAATATTTTTATTTCCTTACGCTACAATTGCGCTTCCTCTTCCACGGAATCTCTAACACATGTAGACACGTTGCGCACACTACAACCATCAGGTCAACATATATTGAACGCATACACAGGCATCGCACATACAAACATCAATACAACAGCACACTATCCCGATCACTACTACCGAGCCCTGCGTTTCCGTCTTTTATAGTGGTCGTTTTGAACGTACGGAATTTTTCGGTGACTCCCTAAGCAAACAAAAATATTCCGAAGATGTTCATTTTTTTCCAGCAATGTCATACATCTGAGGCTATTTTTAATGGCTCAAGGGATGAATCTCTTATTAAAAAGAAGACGCTCGATCATGCCATAATTATTTGAAAGCCAATAAATCGAGCCGCTCCAATGTGGTTCCAAGCCATGAGTTTGTTTTCCCGCACGGCCCTTCGTAGCCAGTATTTATATTGTGGTGATCGTTTTTCTATTTGTGCTGTTCGCGCAAAGCTGCAACTGCCGTCTTGAATTAATCTCTCTAGAGCGGATATCCACTCAGCTGGAAGTGATGCTTCACGGGCACAGAAATCGCTTTTCGATCAACTTGAATGCAGTCAAAGCCGCGACTTGCGACAACTGTTAAGTGTACGGAGCTGCGCCGTTGCGAGCTCGAAAACTTCTAGCGCTCATCCCAGCGCGCCACTTAAGAGGGCAGTTTCTACAGGAACCGTAATATATTTAAACAGTAAATTAAAGGATAGCGTTTTTTTTTTTTCGATATTGCCTGTCTTTTTTTTTTCATGCTAAACTTCCATTATAAATATACGTACTTTCCGTCATACTTTCGTAGTGTTGTCTTTTCCCCAGAGCGCAATCGCTCTCGGGGACCGACAGTCACATTGGCCACTGTACGATAGGAGCTTACCGTTCAGACCAGCGTTCCAACATGACTATCCACACGTCGATCGACTGCACCTAATCCCTCAAGTGGTTTTAAACTCTTTAATGTAAAGCGGAATGTCATCCTGCGACACCCCGGCCCCTCCGATAACGGCCCGACCAGCGGCATCAGTGCCCGACAGTTTACGTCATCTCATCTTGTTGTTACAGCACTGATACGCGAACACACGGTCACATCGGCGATAATTCCAGTCTTCTGTTCACAACCCACAACACTGCCATCACAATGTCGCTGACACGAAGAAATACAGAACCACGTTGACGATGTTGCTGACACGCAGAAGAATCACGTTGAACGCCGGTTGGCACTCGGCACGGGACGACGGAACCGAACTCAGCGCGGAAGACACCCAGGCAGCCGGCAGGAAAACCTGCCTTCCTTGGACGCAGTTCCCGCGATTTCCATAACGTCGAAAACGTCGACACAGTTCCTCGTGGTTTCGCTGCTGTAGCAGGCTGTAGTGGCTGTAGTTCCGCGTGTGTCCCGCAAATTGGAGACGGCCGTCTTACCCAGTGTATGTAGCGCTGCTGGCACTGCTCCGGAACTTCGCTGTTTCTAGCGGCTTCGTTAGCTCGTTTGATAAAATTAGTGGTAAAAACGTCAATGCAACCGAAATGTTCTGCACGTTTGGACTAGAAGACGGAATTACAGGCGGCCTTCGCTGCCGCTGAAGCTCAATCAACTCAACATTAATTTATTTAACAACGTGCGCGATGTGCTCGAAAAACGAAACCGAAAGAAGATGGGTCGGGAGGGCGAAAGCTTTCTCCGGTCTGCCTGGAGAAGGAGGAAAACGTCTCGGTGAATAATAAGGACTTTAATTTTCCTTTCATCGGTCTGGGTTTGTTTATATGCGTTTAGGTAAACAACAACAAAAAAATCTTTACAAAAAAAACAAAAAAACAAAAAAAAAAAAACTTACTTTTCTGGGGAATGAACCGTTGACCACTTGGTCAGTAGCGCGATGTTCTACCCCTGCGCCAACTGAACAAGGAGGAACTCGCCCTCCTCCTTTCATCTGAACTGCCGTTCCTCCCTTCTCTGGGCAACTTGTCCGCAACAAGGAGGAACAGTCGCTTTTGCTACCTTTCTCCTCCCTTTTTTCTTAGAGTGTGGTCCTCCGACCCAAGTACACTCGCACAGGCCGCCACTAATTCAGAAGCTTCTTTGTCGCGGTGAAATTGCGAGGATTAAATGAGACTATTTCTTTTAGTCTTGCCTTTTCAAAGATTGATGTCGAAATTGTAAGATCAAAACCACCCGCGGCTGATGGATTGGACAGGAGGACTGCGTGAGCACAGTACTTCGGCTCGTAACAATCAATGTCTTAGCAGACACTTGGGTAGTGGCTCGTGTCCAACCACTGCGTGATGAGAATAGCCGGACTCTAACAATGCCTGGAGTGTATGATTAACGTTGGCGGCATAAGATAGGCAGCAGGCCACATGGCCGCTTTTCGCTCCGAGTTGAGGGGATGAACAATGCGCATATTTCTCGATTTTTTGGGCGACTGCCATTGCTTAGAAAAAATAGCAAAGCCAAGTTCAAGCAGTTATTAACGTTAGGGTGGTGATCCTGAGTAGTATTTAGTGACGTATAGAAATATTTTTATAGCTCCTTTAAGCAAAGTACAGAGGGAGTCAAAACTTGGACAATAACTTGAGATCGACGCTCGTGTGAGACTTACAGCAACTGCCAACGTTCGGATTGTCTCTCTCAGGTCACTAAAATATCCTTTTTTTTTTAGTATTCCTTCTGTACACACGTGTAGTTCTATGTAACGTCATATTGATAAGTCACATTTAGTAATTTTAGTACTTCTATTCTCAGGGACATCTTTCGGATGCAGTTCAGCAACAGCGAGAAAATATTTGGATGCCTCAATAATGTAAAATGGGTCTTGCAACATTTTTTCTTGTACTTTCAATAAATAGTGTTAAGAAATAACCCCTAACGTTGATAGCTTGCGGAAACATTCATTAGTTTTCCCCTAATAGCAGATGCAGAAAAAATAAAGGAAAAAGACAGCTGTCGATATCTCCTCCACTCGCAATTTAAACAAGCGGCCACGTGATCTGATGCCGCCAGTGTTCATAACAATCATGCTCTAGGGCGGCTAGGGTTTGGAAAGCAAAAGCTTGGGCTGGAGCTTCATATATTGTTAGAGTTGGGCTATTATCATATGTAATTGACATGAGCCGTTACTCGAATGTTTGGCGGTGCTGATTGTCATGAACCCGAGCACTCGACTAGGGGTTATGAAAATCGCTTACGTCACGGTGTCACGTGACTCTCGGTGCGAAATCGTAATGTCATGTTACGTCATGCTGTCAACAATGTTAATACATCTAATGACTTCCTCAAATAAAATCGAGTTGACGCACTGAGTCACGTGACGTCACAAGGTCACATGACAACATGAATTGACACTATGGCGTCACGTGACAACGTGGCACATGGTTAATTATAGTGCCATAAAAACCCACAACTTACCATACTTTTCAATTCTGAATATATGACGATTTGATCTATAGATAGAAATACAGCCGCCAATTTTTTATTCCCATATGTTCATTTTGTGATACTAAGAAAAAAGAAAAAAAATATTACCTTGAACCGTTTTGAACCGGTTACCGTTATATTTTTTTTTCGGTTCGGTTCCGGTTCAGTTCAAGATGGCGGTGAAGATTTCGGTTCGGTTCAGTTCCGGTTCAGCTAAAAATAACGGTTCTGTTCCGGTTTTCGGTTCGGTTCGGTTCCGGTTCGACACCCTGGTCAGTGGATCGACGTGATGGAGATCAATGATGAAAGCGTTGCGAGTACAAGCCAGTGTACGAGTGCATGCCGTCAGTCCGATGATACAGAGCTATACTGGGCACAAAAGAAGCTATCAAGTTTTTTTTTTTTTTTTTTTTTTAAATTTAGAACGCTTGCAGAAATTAGGATTGCTAGCATACGACACGCCCGATTGGATTGCTGAAGCTTCAGACACCGAGGTCGTTGAATCATCGGATACTCTCCAGGCTGAAGGTGCCTGCCGTTTAAAGAATACGAACTGGTGAGTGTATCCAAGTACAAATAAACGTCAAGCACAAAGTACGTGTTTTGTCTAAAAAATGAGTGGAACTTGTTCACTAGGTGCCCATGCAGCCGATGCGTCATGATGCCTAAATTCAAGACTCTTGAGTGCTGCTGCTGCAGGGAGATGAGCAGGAAACTTACAGGCCTGCAGTTGAGCTCTCACAGCGAGGCCTGTGAGTATTAGTAAACTTCGCCTAGGGTTGTAATCTTCATCACTAAAGTGCATCGAGCATATCCATCGCCTACCCACGGATTCTAATAGCTGTCCTGCGGGAACCGGAGTCAGCCACCGGTCCATCTCTTGTATGTCTCTCGGAAATGCATGCTGTGGAATCTCTTCTTCAGTTGCTGAAATACCGGGACTAGGGTGCCTTCATGTGCGCTTTGCTTAGGGTGGTGGCATCTCGCCATTTTGTCACACTTTTATTTTTATTTTTTGTCAGAAGCGCGTGAAAGAGCGTGTCCCTGCACGCGCTTGTGGCGCTGACTGTGCTATGGCGACATTTTGTTTTCGTCGATTTCTTTGTATTTTTCCCGTGAGCGCGTGCTGTCGGCATGTGGTACTACAAAGGGTGGCATCACCTTAAGCAGAAGGACATTGAGGCACCCTAACCGGGACAGTCCCTCACACAGCACCTCCTAGGCATTGTAGTTGATCACGTCAATTCACTGACTCCTCTTCTACCTTTACAGCAACATTAAGCGATGAAAAGCAAATAAAAGAAACCTTGTCTGCTTGGATCGCTCGGGGAGGTGCGGAGAATAACAAAAATATTAAAAAAAAAATATTACACGCGCTCGCGGTAAGCACGAGGAGGGATACAACTCACGTGACTTCCGGCGATGCCTCCCCTCTGACCGCCCAGACACCTTGCGGTACACTGTTACGTCACAGTGCACTGGCGGGAACTTTGAATTTCTATTTCTACTTCTTATTTCTATTTTTTATATAAAAAAAAAAAAAACTACGCAACTCTATAGTGAAACAATTTTTTTTTTAAATGTCCTCATATGCCATTCCAACGCCTAGCATGAAAAAAAATATATTTTCTTTTTTGACGTGTCAGAGGCCCTTTAACGGCATCTTCGGGTGGTGAGAGATGATACCGGCTTGATTTTGAGATGTGCATTGCGGCGCTGAACAGTGTCAGCATGATCAGAAATTCTACGGTCGTGAGGAAACGGGCGCAGGGAAGCGAGCCGGATGCCGGAACGCAAAGCGGAGTCCTTCGCCTGACGTCGCGGTACACATCACACAACCAAGACTCGGCGACCATTCCTGATTTCACCGTATAGAATCGTCGTGACGGCAAAGCTGCACTAGACGCCCATTGACTATGTACGCTACTCGCAGACGCGAATTCAGCACACGTACTTGGTGACATCTGATCTACTTTAACTCCGCCAACCGCCGAAAAAGTAAAATGCTTTTGCACAAGCGACACCGGCAATTTCTAGAGTCGCCAAAAAATTGCCTTGGAGCCGATGGAGCCAACGGAGCCAACACTACCAAAGTATAGTCGAAGTCCGTGCACTAGCATTCTGACGTCATCACAGTGAGATGGAGGGAAGAGGCCGATTGCAGTCAACGCGTCGGAGAACCCTCGTCATCGGGCTCGGGTCCACTA
Organism: Ixodes scapularis; assembly: GCF_016920785.2. NCBI lineage: Eukaryota > Metazoa > Arthropoda > Arachnida > Ixodida > Ixodidae > Ixodes > Ixodes scapularis. Next base: position 121,747,669 of record NW_024609846.1, read on the forward strand.
GACACCTTTCGAAATTTCTAAATGATGAATAGATTATGCGCGGCCGCCATTAGTTGGCCATGCACTGTGAGCACGGATTGGACGCGAGCGCTTCGTCAGCAGTCGGAGTGTACTGGGATCGAAACTCCTTCCACACGAGTGCTGCGTCATTGCTCGGCGCAAACTCGGAACCGATCACGGGCTTCACGCCGGAAGTGATGAGACCAATTAATGGCGGCTGCGCATAAACTATGCATACTTTCACAATTTCGGAAAGGGTCAAATTGCGGAGTTGATGCCATACGACTTTGATGACGTTTCACGGAGGAAGGGGAGGATTTTCCCGGGCCTCAATTATTCGAGGCGGTTTTGACTGCGGGCACGTCAATCGCAGAGGGTAGACGAGAGTTCGTTCCGATGTCATGGCTCGAGCGAAAGGATAGACCCCTTTCGAGAGTCACGCTCTTATTGTGAAAAGGTCCAAAACACTGCACAATGGCGGAAAAAGCGACATCACAGAATGTGAGATTCTAAAACTACACAAGCTAGAAATGAGGTTCTATAAGTAGAGTTTCTAAAGTTCCAACATTGGCAGTGTCTTTTGTGTCCGCCATTGTGCAGGGATACCACAGCTTTCAACAGAAGCCACACTTTCCAAAGGGGTCTATAGTCTGCCTTGAACACCTTTAAGCGACTCATGTCGGTCATTTCCAGAATGAATAACAGCCGAGCCTCTCATTTTATGGGCTTCTTTTTGCATACATGTGCGTGTGTATGCGAAAAAAAAAGGCGGTTGAGGGAAGGGGGAGGGGGGGGGGGGGGGTTCGTGAGCCACAAAACAACAGATTATGAAAGGTAATATTTGTTCGCAGAAACCAGCCAAATGAGACAGCCTTGCCGATCCACCCAGGCATGTTTTCCGACGTATCACGCCGCCATGATGCTCGCAAAAGCGGGTCGCGGGACGCACGTGCGGACCACTGGCGCGAAAAGCCGCTATTTGAGCAGCGCGCGGCCCATCACAGTATTCGGCCGGCGTGCACGGGGAGGTTCGCGGGCCCAGTCGAGCACGACGACTCTCCGCGCGACGCGGAACGAGTATACGGTGCGAGCGTACGTCGCCGCTGCTTATGCATGCGCTGCGGGGGCCAGCGGACGCCTCGCACCGCCCCCCGGAGCGACCATTGGAGCGCCCGGGAACCGCGCAGTCGACGGGAGCCACCAACGGGACACGCGGCTTCGAACGCACGCCTCCGTCCGAGGCACGGGGGCACGTGCGTGGAAGGGGAGGGGGAGGGGGGAGTGAACACAGGGAAGTGGTGACTCGGGGTCAGAGCCCCCCGCCGAAGAGCCGAGGGAAGCGGGATACCTTCGCCGATTTCGGAGGAACACTGCTTGAGGAGAAGCGATATTCGACGCTGTGACCGCCAAAGAGCTAGGCGACATGTCCAAATAAAGCCAGAAGGGGCTCTCACTTCTCACTTTAATATCTTCGTACAACGCCTACACACAGACACATGTAAAAAAAAATATATTTTTAATGACGACAATAATCTTTTGGAAAGGGGGAACAACGGGGACAAAAAACAAGCACAAATCTCCCAACACAGCTAGTGACTGGTGCGCGACCGAAAAACTCCGCTTGGTCTTGGTATCGAACCAGGGACTTCTCCACTTCCAGTGGAGCGCTTTAGCAGCTGAGCTAACAGGGAGTTAGACGTCAGTAGAGCAAACGGTTTTTATCAGCTGGCACCAGTCGAACACCAGCAAGGATGAACGGACTGAATTTTAATGTAATGATGATAATTCATTTAAGCAAAAGTGCAAGCGAGCTGAACAGGAATGACAAACTAATTCTTGGAGTGGGGGAACAAGGGGGGACAAAGGACAAACACAAATCTCCAATTTCGTCATTCTTGTCCAGCTGAGTTGCACCTTTGCTTAAATACATTATCATCATCACCTTAAAACGTGGGTCGTTCACCCTTGTCGGTGTTAGACTGGTGGCAGCTGATAAAACCCGTTTGCTCTACTGATGTCTAAATCCTGGTTAGCTCGGTTGGTAGAGCGCTCCACTGGAAATGGAGAGGTCCCCTGGTTCGACCCCAGGACCAAGCGGACGCTTTCAGTCGCGCACCAGTCACCTAGCTGTGTTTGAAGATTTGTGTTTGTCCTTTGTCCCCCTTGTTCCCCTTTTTTAGGGATTATTATCTTAATTCTTGCTCAGCTCGCTTGCACCTTTGCTTAAACGCACTACCATTATATCCTTAAGTGCGTAATTCAGCTTGTCCAAGGCCTAACACTCGCTGTCACACCGTAAAGTCGTAAAAAAGACACGGTTTTCGCTGCAGGCACGAAGACAAAATTATTTACGAACACTCCTTAATGATGTTTGAAGCAGGTTTTCGTCATATACGCTTCGAAAATGTCTGTAGACAGTTTTTGTGTGATGGATATAAACAATGTGACGGCGTTGCAAAAAAAAAAAACAACAAAAAAACACGACAATTTTTGACTTGCGATTGCGTATATACGGCGGCCATGGGAACCCCGGGGTGATGTCCTCGCAGGGTGCATTATTTACTCGCAATGAGTTAGCCAGTTGTGCAATTATATATATCTCTATGATACATTTAAAGTTGTATAACTTCCGACATCCGCGGACATGGCTACCTCCGTCAAAAGCAAGCTTTTTTGATCGCCGAGAACGTATTAGACGGAATTCCCGTAGCCGAAGTCAAGAAAACAGTTCCCTTTCCCCGCTTCGGGAGTAAATGGGTGAAGATTGTGTTTACGCTCTTGTTTGTCGCTTGCCCGAGATCGGATACACCCGCCGCGAATATCTGCTGCCCCGACGGGTTTGTTCCAGTGTTGTACGGAACGGCGTTCCTGGAACGCGTTCCTTTTAGGAGGAACGAAGGAACGCCGTCGTTCCATTTTGCATCGATGGAACTGGAACGGGAACGCGTTACATTTTTACGGGAACGGAAGGAGTAATTAACGGCGTTCCTTTTTTTCGTCCAGTGGGGTAATTTTTATTTTGTTTCGAACATTGAAATTTTGGAAGTACAAAAACAGCATCTTTACGAAGTGCAGGATCTCGTTACCTTTTTGGCTACTAATCTTGTGGATTGGTCCTCGCTTTCTAACAGTTTCGGGTGCAGGAGAGTTGGTGGACATTGATTCTTTCTTGGGCGCCCGAAACTGCGGTACAAAAAGCAAGGCTTTTAGTCGTAGGAAAAGACAAAGAAAGAGGGTTGTTTAAAGCTCAGCTACTTTCTTTGATTCCACGAATACTCATACACCCAGAAATCCAAGGCCGATTACAGCCACTTGTGAACTGCCATATTGAGACCTACAGTTACAACAGGATCACAGACTGCCAGACATCGAACGCACCCTTGTATCCCGAAACATTGGTCACTTAAGGTACACACAAAAAATAACCATTATTTCTTCTCTTGTTCCCCCCCCCCCCCCCCCCCTTCAAAATGAACAACAAAGCAAACCTTACAAATAAGTATTTGTAGTTTTTAAGACTGACTTTCCAAAAGCCCTACCCTCTCCTCGACTTGCTCGTCTTGCAGACAGCAACATCGAGAAGCAACTGTTGTTAAGTTCGAACAAGGGACTTTGCTCAATTGAAACGTGTGAGGTTGCTGCTTTAACGCTCGTACAGTGTTGAGTAAAAGTACATTCGGCTCGTCTGAATCGTCCTCTACAAACGTGAATATGGTTAAAAGCTGAGATTTTTTAACTTTAATATATCGGCAAATGAAACCCTGCTTCCGCTTGTTTTCTTCTCCTGTTGCCCTTCCATAACGACATACAAACTCGTATGTTGATAGTAATTAGCAAAATGCAAATGTAACGTATATATAACGATACATTCCATTTTTTAAACTGTAACGGGAACGAGTTTCTTTTTTACAGATGTAACTTGTAACGGCAACGCGTTCCAAAAATCAAAAGGAACGAGGAACGAGCTTTCGTTCCTTTTCTTAAGGAACGTGTACAACACTGGCTTGTTCCGAGGTAATCTAACAGGAGGTTGAAAATTGTTCTGATCCCAGGCCAAAACATATAGTGAGGTGGAGACGTCTGCGCGGGATAAATTGTTGCCAGAGAATTCAACTTGAAAAGGCAATCCTGAAGAATAAAGCATGTCCTGCCGTCTCTGTCTCGGTTGGCGTCTCTGGACTTGAATGACCGTCGCAGAATAATAGTAGTTGACTACGGAAATGTGAACTTTACGCTTATTGATACATCAATACCCCGCTTCTCTCTCCCTTTTTTTTTTTTTTTTTTTTTTTTTTAGTGGACGGGATATATTTTTAAAACACCTAAAATTTGGCACCCGTATGCGATCCCGATTTTTCGAACTTTGATTTCCATGGCTGTTTTTTCTGTTGTAATTATTTGAGCAGTGCATTATCTGAAAGCTTGAGAAGGTATGTATACTATACGTGACCTAAGTTCACTATGTCGAATAAATTGATCTTTCTGAGATAAGACTCCCATTAAGATTTGTTTTCGTCTTCGGGGATGAAACGCGAAGGATGTAAAGAGAACGGCCCAAATGCGGCGGGCCCAATCAAGAAGGACGTTTTGAGATTAGTCCTTCTGAGAAGGCTCAAGCGAGAAGGTCGAAACAAGAACAGGCTCAAATGAAAACCCCCTGCTCTGATCCTTCCCGTCACCGCCTCGGAGCCTTTGCATGGCCGCTTTCGTTGTTAGAACTATTTATATTTGTATGCTCAGAGAAGTTCAGCAGCGGCGGAAGGACAGAGTTAGACCCTGACAAGTAAACCAAGGGCCATGAAGGGTTTTCGCGACTTTAATGACCTTTAGAGGGCGCCACCTCCGAACATATATGGCGGCTGGGAACAGGTTGCGTCGGGTCGGCCGGGGCGGCTGACCTTGAGGCGCATTCAATTTATCATATTTTCTTGGTTTCACGCCCTATTTTCTAGATGCCTGGACTGCAACAATGTAGACGCTTTGCTGCTGGCTGCGATGGGGGCATCGTATACATTTTGGAGGCGAGAGACGTGTCCCCTACCTTTTGAAAGCAGACACTTGCCCTCATTAATTGTTTGCAGTGGGCAGATCGCTCGGAGAGGTTTCCCGAAATCAGGTAATTGCGAAATCGGCGTAACTTCTTCGGTGTGTTCGAGGGGAATTTTAGTCCAGAAGCCGCAAGAGGAATAGCCACGCACCGACCGGCGTGGATGGCTCAATCTGCCGGCTAATTGATCACAACCAAACACATTAAAAGCAGCTACCAAACTTTCGTTTTTGCTTGACTGCAGCACTTGTTTTCCCTCCGGTGAAACACGCAGCCTGTCACCCTCGGTCCGCTTTTTTACGTTGATATAAACAAACCACTTTACAGCTAGCAAGTCACTTCGAATGCGATTCGAGACTGACAATTTAGCTCTAAAAACATTTTTTCTTAATTCTCACTCTATACAAAAAAAAAAAAAAAAAAAAAAAGAAAGAAAATTCAAAGCATGCTACCGTGTGTCGGCGAGTAAGCGGGCTTCTAAATACGTGATGGAAGGATAGGCCATAATAATCCCTGGGGAAGGGGAACAAAGGGGACAAAGGACAAACACAGATCTCCAAACACAGCTATAGAGTGACTGCATGGTGCGCCACCGAAAAAAATCGCCCAGCCCGGGTATTGAACCAGGGACCCCTACAATCTACTGACGCATCAGCGCACTGTTGAGCACTGAAGCATAATTAGGGAGTATTCGAACTTTCATTAAATTACTTCGATCGCCACCGCGCCGACAACACGTGTCCGCGAAAGCCGCCAGAGACGCATGAGAGGAACAAAACGATCTGTTGCAGCTTCCGTCCGTTTTGCTGGAGTCGCGAATATTCTGGTAAGGCTTGAATAAATCGAAGTATTTTTTTAAATATTTGTACATATTTATACCCGTCACAACATCCTACGTTGGGTTCTCTTGTTCACTGCAAGCCTTCAGACTGGGCTCTCGCCTTTTTTAAACAACGTCTTGACTAGTAGTATACGCAAGGCCGTAACAACAGTGACCGAGTCTCTCACACGGCAGAGCGTCGGCCGACACTTTATAGAACAGGTGCACCTCCGGGCCACTTCGTCGTTGCAGCTCAAAGAAGACAAAAGAAAATGCCGATGGATACTTTATTTCCTCTTTACGTTGTCAAATTAAGCGTCGTTGGCGGTCCATTTCACATTTGGGACGTCCCAGGAAGGGTGGATTATGAGAGTTGGATGTCTAAGTGTCAAGCGAGAGAAGAAGCTTGATGATGTGTAAGGAGCAGGCGACCATCGTTCATGCTGCAATTTGCAAATCAGCTGAAAAATGAGCGAAGTTGTCGCTCTCGGTGCGCAATAATTGCCATTACGGAATGCAGCCATTGTCCGCTCATACATCATGGAAGTGAAAGCTTGACCGCAAGTACACCGATGAACAACGTTGCCGTTTGTTCACGACTCGAAGAAAGCAAATTTATGAGTTGGAACACTCGAGCTTGTACGAATCACGCTGCAGGCTGTAATATTACGCATATGACCGCTTTCGGTTTGGGACGTACTTACGTGCACTCTTTTGGCCACGACTGTGTGGTGCACGCAAGAGCCATAGAAAGAAAGCCGACTGCCATTACTGCAGACGATTACCAACCATTTCCATTGAAAGCGAAGTCAAGCCGATAAAAAAGAAAGCGCAGCTGTCCTGTTGTCTTGGTGTCTTCTTTGTCCTAGTTTTGTTCGTATTTTTGCTTATTTTTGTCCCAGATAATAGAAACAGACCCCCAAGCGCATTTCTTATGATGAAGCAACAGACCGCTTGTAGAACGCATTTGAGCCAACCAAATGATTGGCACATCAGGTGGAGATAAAAAGAGGGAAAGAGAAAGAAAGATATATAAAAAAAGGATAATGCTAATGCCTACGAAAGAGGAAGTACTAAAGATGTGATTCACAGCCAGAGGCCAGTAGGTCATCACCTTTAGATTGGGGGTGTTGGGAATGGGAGAACAGCTGATAGAAGAAAAAAATGGGAAAAATAGAGGGAGAGGCTTCGCCACTGCAGTCATCTGCGGCGGCGGATGCTGGGGAGCGGCTGAAGACACGGCGAATGGGAACATATGATTGGATAATAAAGACGCGACTGTTTAAGGTATAAGTGTTGCCGATTGCTGGCTCCCGAAATAGGTATAAACTACATTGTTTGGTGGCTGCTCCACGACTCCCTGAAAGTAGTTCAGACGCCACACGCCACGAAGGCAATCCAAAACAAGACAACATCTACTGCCTCAGCCCCATCGAACTCTACTTCTCTCAGGTCCCACCGGGACTTTTTCCGCTCTCCGGCTTCTCCGGCACAATTTACTCCCGACACCCTCTCTTATCTTCAGAGATATCTAAAGTCCCTCTTGCACGGCTGCCAAAACGCACTCACGAAAGAAGCAGAAGAGACACCCCGAGGTCACATGCCGCGGTGCTTCGTATTTTGTCGGAGATCACTCTTACGTCTATGCTACAGCCTTACGAACCGGTCTTGAAGAGCAGCGCTGCTCAAGCTCGACACAAAAAGCCAGCATCGGCCACACGTG